>NC_084984.1:5917164-6217164 GCF_963691925.1 Scomber scombrus
GGGATGACAAAAGAAGAAGGGATTCTCTGGTCAGCTGCTGCTGCCACTGTCTATTGTCCTCCTAACAGAAGACCCCCCCTCCTCACACACACACACACACACACACACACACACACACACACATTACTCTTGCTCTCTTCTTGTATTGGACAGCACTTTCTTTCCTTCTTCAAGTTCAACTCTGATTACATGGCCGACCAACTGGCAGCCCCCAACATTTAAAGACCCCTTCTCCCCCTCCTCTAAGCCCCAGCTGTGTCATCTGAGCGTTTTCAGTAAGTCTGAGATCCAACAGATGTTTCCTCCAAATAGCCAGAATCCAGAAAATAGGCAAGGATGTTCAAATATTGAAAAAAGCAAAAAATGTACACTTACTGATTTAAATATTATAAATAAGCATAACATTAGTATTTTTTAGTAAAGAATGAAAGAAGAAGAGCGAGCCTACTACTGTTTGTTTACAAGAGGTGAATATAACATTTAAATAGAATATTCCCCTTTTGTCCATCAAAAGTCACTCAAACAAATGTTGCTTAATGTTTACTGAGATGGATGTTTGAGCTTCACATTCCTCTGCTAAGGAGGAAAGTTTCTCTGTTCTCACCAAAACTCTGCATGAGTTATTAGAACCTACACCCTTCTAAAGGTAGGTCAGAAGTTACCCTTATTAGTAGCGTGCATATGTGTCAGCTTCATAATTTTGCTGATAGTTGCAAAGAAATATTTGAATTCCAAATAAGCGTTATTTAAAGTGAGTTATGTTTATTTGTCATTTAAACTACTTAGCCACCAAACTAACTAAGCTACTTGGTAATGACAACACCTCATCTGCGTCAACAGAGCAGGCAAGGTAAAGCAGGGTGATTTGATTATATGTAATATATTATTAACCTTTAACAAAACTGAACAAGTGACCATTTTGGTGAAACATTTAGATAACATTTATCATGTACCAAATGTAAAATTGTGTTGCAGTGGTGATGCGTACATGGTCCACAGTACATACTGTATGTACCTGACAAGAGCAATTAACAAGGGGCAAAGATTCCCATAAGTCCCATCATAAATGTACATTAGTCATTTTTGACCCACTCATGGAAAGATGGAAATTTGAATAGGTGGAAATCACCAACAACATTTCTGAATAATACCTTAAATATTTTTGTCACCAAAAAAAGACCAGTTGAGTCATTACTGACCCACCTTTGAATCTAAGGGTTATGTGTTATGCATCATTTTATGTTAATTAGCTGCCAGGTTGTGACCATCAATTTGGGAAGTGTTTATCCTCCTTCAGAACTTCTTCATTACAAATGTGCTTATTTAAACTTAGTTGCAAACTAATGAAATAAATGTCATATAATTTATCTATAAACCATTAATGAAGCCATTATTTACTACTTTTACAGCCCTTGTAATGTATGACTTACTACCTCATACATAATTTACTTTAGAGAACTTAGAGTTACTGATTTAAGAATGTTTTCAGAAAGAGTTTGTATGGAAAAAGCTGCTCAATTAAACTAACAAGAGCACTTGTAATTAGTCGTTATCCACCCATGGAGGAGTTTTATTGTTTCTGGATGTTTTATAAGAGGAGGCAATAAATTCAGCCACCTAATAGAGGCAGCTATGAATGAAGCTCCTTTCTTCGCTTTGTGTGTGTGCTGTGTATGTATGCTCCGCACGTAGATACCAAAGGTGCTGAGCTCTGCGTTATCATTTATCTACAACCTTGGTGGTTTGTCAGGGTGTGTGCAGTGTGTGCATGTGTGAGTCAGAGTATTGTTAGTAAGTTTCTTTTCCTGCATGTCATTTTTGTGCTTATGTCAATCTAAAGCAAATTAACTTTCACCAACTAACCTCAAGAATAGTCAACTCTCCACTCTGTCTCTGCATAGTTTGTTACGCCAATACTACTTTGATCGACCTCTCTTTGACTCACACCCACACACACACACACACACACACACAGGGTATATGACCACTCGGTGACACTAGCAGACAGACACAATAGAAGACCCAGCACATTCCTTTCCCCAGGTGGCATAAAAGACGCAGCCAGATCAATGGCCTAATGGGCTCCAGACCAATGGCCGACGATCATTAACCCCCGACGAGTGTGAGTTTGTCATTCCTCTAGCCAGACTATTGTGTGACCACTGTGTGTTCGTATACAGGCTATTGTGTGAGGGTTTTTTCTGTCGTGTGGAGCTGGTTAACTGCTGGATAAGGGGGTCTAAGTTAGGGCAGGAGATGGTGGTGTTTTGTTGAATGGAGAGAACAGTGAAAAACGACACATGCAAAATGCAGAAATTCAGTGCCTGAGTCACTTTTATAACATGTAAAAAGTCAGACCTAAGAATATTCCCATAACACTTTGTACACACTCGTTTGTACATTGTATCCATCTGATTAACACACTGATATAAATGTTGAGTATGGTTATTTTTTGTGATCACAGAGAGTTAACTTTCTGTAAAAACACTGTACCACTTCAACCTGTGGTTCTCAACCTTTTGATGTCAAAGATCCCCAGATTCAGGGATCCTCATCTGATAAGATTCTTCCATAACCGTCTATACTGTAGATTAGCAAATTAACAGTGAGGAGTGTGAAATATATGAACAGAATGGCCATTTTATGCATTCTTTCATTAGGCTAACTTCCAGTCAATAAAATAATAGTGACATTAAAATATTCCCCATTTTTCTGTGGACCCCCTGGAACCCTTTCAAGGACCCCTGGCGACCTCAGCTAACCTAGAGTAAAGGACATATCTAACACTTAGGGTATCATTTGAGTATGACACTAACATCAGGTTCCCACAGAAATGTTTAATTTGAAGATTAATATTACATTTAAGAGATACCTATAAGCATTTTCTGTTCATCCCAGAACTACATCCAGTGCCTTTTCCTTCCAGCGGATTCCCCCTCTCTCTCTCTCTCTGTCCCCTAACCCTCTTTGACACTTTACCCCCACAACAGCTCTCAGATTCAGCAGGAGCTCCCTCATCCCCCAACACTCCATCCCTCTCCTCCAGGCCTCCACTCCAATTCCACAGAGCCCCTACAGCCGCGCGCGTGTGTGCGTGTGTGCGTGTGTGCGTGTGTGCGTGTGTGTGTGTGTGTGTGTGTGTGTGTGTGTGTGTGTGTGTGTGTGTGTGTGTGTGTGTGTGTGTGTGTGTGTGTGTGTGAAGGGCTGGTAGTGGGAGGACAATGGGCAGTAAGGGGGCTGGCTGAATAGAACCATTGAGTCTGCTCAGCCAAACAGAAAAGCATCTCCCATCTCACTTCAAAACCCACAGTTTCACTCTGTACAACCAGGCCTTTATTCTCCATAATTAGTCCCTGACACACATGTATACACACATACGCGCACACACATACACATACAGTACACATACACATATATATGAATGATTTTGTGCAATCATCACACAAAACTAACTCAGCCAGACTGACTCTTGACACTTTCAACTCAATTGATAGGCTAAAGTTCAACAGGAAAGCTGAACCTGAGAGATAATCATAAAGGAAAATAACATATAGGCGAGTATATTTTATTAAATTAAATTGCTATATGTCCAAATCAGCTATTTTATTGCTATTTATGGACAAGGTAATAAACTAGTACACCTATATAAGACCTGTTTACATATCTCAATAAAAATTACAAACTGTTAAATTATAGATTTAGAATATCTTACCATCATCATTGGAGAAAACACCACAAGCACAAATGCAATCTGTCCTTCCTCACAAACTGTGGAATTCAAGTAAATGTGGCCTGATGGGTGATAGTGAGATGACATGTGTGTACTGTACTGTTTGTAGTAGTTACTGTGTGATGTAATGCAAAATAATAATAATAAATATATTACAAAAAAATATTGTTTAAAGAATCTCATATCCACAATTGCAGACATAACATTGCATATCAAGATAATTTCACCCAGGATGAGCATTTCAGACGTGTGTGAATCACCTGCCTTATTGTTTTCTCTTCGTTGTGAGTATGCATGTTGTGGCTGGATTGCAGCCAGAGTACAGTATGTACAGCTCTGACCGCAGCACAAGCCTGACCACTTCCATGAGGTGTTGAAGATGTAGCAATGTGCGTGACATCTCACTGTTGTTGTTCCTTCGCCGTTTTCTCACAGGTTTTGATGATTATGGACCACAATGGAAGCTTTAGAGCTTTATTATATTATCATGACTTTTCCCTTTTATGTAAGCACTCAGCACCTGGCAGAGATCAAAAATCTAATCAAAATTGCCAAAATGAATTCATCATTCATGATAAATATCTGTGTCTCAGTATACTCCTACCATTTTTGTGGTAGAGTTTCTCTACCTTACTATTGCTTTCTATTTAATCTTGTGCAGTGTTTTCATATTATGCTGTGTCCATTGTTTTAAAAGCATTTTGAAATATATTCAAATATTTTCTCTTTGTTTTTCTTCATTTTTGGTGACTCTTATAAATATTTTTGCAACAATTAGATTTTTGACAATATCTTTAGTACCTTAGTGTTCTATATCTATTTTTGTTTGATCAGTTGACCGTGTAAAAGGGGTGCCATCATACACACATCAAAGCTGCAGGGCTATTAAAAGACAGCACCAATGGGAAAAGAGTACGTGGCATTGGCATTGGCATTATTTAATCAGTTTTGTGCCAATATATACTTTACTTTTGTGATGTTAGCTATTTGCTGATGAAGTTGTAATCTGATGAATGGATACTCTCCTGCACCTGGCCTAAATATATAGGATGAGATGTGCATCCAGTCACCCATCTGCAGTCTTTTAAAAAGCCCTCAGCGAGTGGACAGGATTCAGCCAATGAATATGAAGAAGATTTACATACAAAGCCACATTTTATTTGCTGTTATAAAAAAAAATGCTGCAACAGTTGTGCAACAACATGTGTTAACAACCTAATTCACTGTAAGCCCTTTAACAAGGGGTATTATCAGTAAACAGCCTTACAGACAATGGCAGCAGGCCTTGACAGAGAGAGTGCCGTATCACCGACAGGTTTTGTTAGTGTTACACTGGGCCATTTAAACTCCACCGAGCTCGTTAGCCTAGATCCAGACCTACAGGCAGCCTGCTCATTGTGCGTCCACCACACTGAATCATTGTGTTGGAGGATAATCCATACAGGGTAATTGGTACACCCAATCATGCAATACATGAGGAAAGAAAGATTTTAGGTATGGATGGATGGATACGGTTGATCCATCACTTATGTAGATAATATACTAAGTACTTTTAGGAGTGATCTTGAACACAAACGTGAGCAGAGGAATGCCAAAACAAAAACTCCATTCTCAAATGTATCAGCCTTTGGGTCAAAAATAGCCTCACGTGCACACATATTGGAGTCGAGGGAGTCCAGCTGGGTTAGGTCATGACACAGTGGCCCCGTCAGACCTGTAAGCATGTGTGTGTTTTTGTTTGGCAGTTGGTGTAGTAGTAGGTCATTATAGGATTTTGCTTTTAAATGAGAGACCAGGTGGTTCATTTAACACTATCTATCTATCTATCTATCTATCTATCTATCTATCTATCTATCTATCTATCTATCTATCTATCTATCTATCTATCTATCTATCTATCTATCTATCTATCTATTGTAATAGAATTTTTTGTACTAGAAGTTTCTCTGAAGAATCACAGACGACCGAGTGATAAATCTTTCTCTTTACTCATTACATGCCAGCAGAAATTAGACATAGTCAATTCTACTACCATGTGTCTTTCCTGCGTTAAGTCATTGTACAGATGCCCATAGGCATTTTACAGACCTTAAGGCACAAACATATGACACAATAAATCCCTCATGACACAAAAATCCCTCACTCTATCTATCTATCTATCTATCTATCTATCTATCTATCTATCTATCTATCTATCTATCTATCTATCTATCTATCTATCTATCTATCTATCTATCTATCTATCTATCTATCTATCTATCTATCTATCTATCTATCTATCTATCTATCTATCTATCTATCTATCTATCTATCTATCTATCTATCTATACACCTAAATATGGGTGTAGCAGGTCTGTGTGTTGGAATGGCATGACATCTCACACACACATATATGGTGGAACAAAGGAGGCAGGCTGCAGGAGACGTGATGTTGTGTGTATGTGTGTGTCAGGGAAGGGGGGAGGCTGGATTGGGGGTGAGGAAGGGGGTGGAAACTCCATATGGGCACCCCACCCCTTGTATCCCCTCCCTCCCCCTGCAAACAGGCAGATGTCAAATGGGACGTGCCTCCCCGATGGGGCACAGGGTCACACTGCACAGGGGTAAATAACAGAACAGGAGGGACAGAGAAAGAGAGAGAGAGAGACAGAAATGCCTTCCTGCCAACACCCCCCATACCCCTCACCAAAACACACCAAAAGAGATGTATACATATGCTACAAGAAAATAAAGCTGCTGACACAAACATGCCAACACACAACCATGGGCACGGCATTAAAACTAGTTATACTGTAATGTAAAATGTTGAAAGTAGCGTATTAAGCCTGACCCAAGCAAAAGTTATGTGTTTGATGAAACTGAGTTAGTCTGAGTCAGGTTTTCATGCAGAGAAAATAGATGTGAAAACCCCCCAAAAACAATTATCAGCAAACATGAGGAATATGAATAAAATACAAACCCCATTTATTACTGTAATATGTAACAGCCATGTTTGATCTCTCTCTCTCTCTCTCTCTCTCTCTCTCTCTCTCTCTCTCTCTCTCTCTCTCTCTCTCTCTCTCTCTCTCTCTCTCTCTCTCTCTCGCAACTTTTCTGTGGATTTTATCAAGTTCAGTGGTGCAGTAATTGTAATTTGCTTGTACTTTCTATTCTTTATTGTTATATTTTGTACTGCACTGTATGTCTTTTTCTTTTCTTACATTAGGAGTACACCTTTCACATGAGTTTAGGCCAAAAATACTATAACATGCAAAATTGCTCCATTAAATTCTAGTACTTAAATCTACCTCATTGACATAACACAATATAATTCAGCAGCACTACAAATTAAAGCCTCCAAATTGACCCTAACATTTCTTTCTAAAACACTTTGATTAAACATCATAGCTTGCATGAAGAAAGTATTCTTGCAGCGCTGTTGTATTAAACTCCATTATCATGTCTGTTAGGTGTTCCCTAATGAAGTGGGATTTATTAGGCACACCACATTCGTGAGTGTATGTCTGTGTAAATGCGTGCAGGTCTCTAATGTGTCTTGCACAATAAGGGGAGATACAACTAGACTCAAGGACAGGTGTCAGTTGTGTGTGTGTGTGTGTGTGTGTGTGTGTGTGTGTGTGTGTGTGTGTGTGTGTGTGTGTGTGTGTGTGTGTGTGTGTGTGTGTGTGTGTGTGTGTGTGTGTGTGTGTGTGTGTGTGAAGGTATGGGCTGCAGTCCTAAACAAAGCAAGGGAATGGACACACACACACACACATACACACACACACACAGGCTGCTCTCTGTGTATTGAGCCCTGAATGGTTACGCCCGCAGGGCAGGAGTAAGGTTACTTTACATACTGCACTTACAGCTCCCTTTACCACTGGGGTATAAAATGGATTTGAATGAGAAAGAGGGGAATAGAGGAGGGAGAGAAGGGGGAGGAAGGGGGAGGAGGAGGAGGGCTGGGGGACTCCCTTTGTGTAACAGGAGGTCTGCTGCTGCTGCTCTGGCATGGCTATGGAGATGGAGGAGCGGGGTCACTCTCCCTGCTCTCCCTCCCTCTGTCCTTTTACTATAGGCTGGCTACTCTGTCTCTCCTCCTCATCCCTCCCTCCCTCCATCCTTCCTTTCCTCCCTATTAGCATAGCAGCTGCCTGATACAGGGCGTAGGGTGGGGAATGGCCAGGTTGCTGTGTGCATATGTGTGTGTGAGGGTGTTTTGTGGAGGGAGGGATGTTAGGGGGGTGGTAGTGTGTGTGTGTGTGTGTGTGTGTGTGTGTGTGTGTGTGTGTGTGTGTGTGTGTGTGTGTGTGTGTGTGTGTGTGTGTGTGTGTGTGTGTGTGTGTGTGTGTGTGTGTGTGTGTGTGAAGGGGGGTGGGGGGTCCAGTCAATGGCGGTCCGTCTGGCTGGTGAATAGCAGCTAAAGCAGGCCCCCGCAGGCTAGACAAAGGAGCCAGGAGGGAGGGGATGGGGTCGGGGTGTGCAAGAGAGATGGAGGGAGGAGGGAGGGGTGGAAGAATGAGGCAGTGAATGGAGCGCCTTGTCACTGGCGCAATGGAAAGAAGCACAGAATGAACTGGAAGAATGAAAGAAAAGTTCAAAAAGGAGCGGAGGGCAAGGAAAAGACCGGCCCGACCACCTGTCTCTCTCTCTCTCTCTCTCTCTCTCTCTCTCTCTCTCTCTCTCTCTCTCTCTCTCTCTCTCTCTCTCTCTCTCTCTCTCTCTCTCTCTCTCTCATTTTATTTCTTTTACTCCCCTTCTTACTCACAGGCAGACTTTGGGGAGGGGGGCGTTCACTGGTCGTGTTTAGCGACAGACATGTTTTTGTTTTCACAGAGAAAGTGCAGTATCAGCAGGATTTAAGATCACTGTCATCCACCAGCATCACTGACTGGATGTGTTGTGGACAATCTCTGTATTCATTTTTGATGCACAGTGTGTTTCAAATGATTTTTTGATTGCAACAACATAAGTAAGCAACATTGCATAAAGGCTGTTAAAAAACAATTTCACAGCAGTTGACACCCAAGTTAGGAAATAAGGCTTTGGGATATGATTGTCAAGATAAAAAACAAAACAAAAAATCCAAGCAAGCAATAACCAAAAGTCTGTCCTATCAGTAGTACTTTTACGTAGATTCCTGTCATGAGGGAAACTTTAAGCAAACCGGAGGGGAAACTGTCATATCGGATGTTACAGTGGAACCTTTTTTATTGAAGCTTTGTTGTATACTACTGAATTTCTCTGTGAATCACTTCCTGTGATTAACTGAAATGCTGCATACAACAAAAACGCATTAAAGCAACAACGCACTTACCTGATCAGGTACAAACAGTGATTAATGTTAGTGTTAGTTACCTTTGGCAAGATATTGTGTGGTTGGCAAGTCATCTTGTTGACTCCTGCGCTCAGCATTGCGTTCCACAGAAAAATATTTAAATAATTGTATCACATCACAAAGCAAGAAGAAACAGTCAGTACCTGGCCCCTTTCCACTTTCTATTAGTCAGGCCACCTAAAGATGATGTTTTCAAAGCGACTGACTCAAGAGAGCCGTGGGAAAATGTGCCATGATCCCCTGATTACTACCTGTGGCCACAGGAGCCCTGCAGCAAACAGCAGACAGGCAAAGTTTGTGACTAGCTGGTGAGCACTGTGGAAGATTTGGCAGCTAGAGAGTGAATATTGCACATGTATTCATCAGGTGTATAGAGACTGGACACAAAGAAAATGCTATTGTTGCTCTGTGTCTGCTGCATGTGCAAATAAACAAATTTGCTAACTCTTTTTGCCATAGCAACAATAAGGTTATGATATGGTAGCATTGTGTTTGCCCACAAGTGGCTGAAGAATCAATAATTGCAGGTTTAAATTTTGTTATACTCAAGAAACTTTTGCAGAATATATATAATACATATTAGTTTTTTTACCATACATTTAAATAATGTGTGTCTATGTTCGACATACTTCGCGTAACAGGAATATCAGATTAACCTCATGTAACAATATCCAAAAAGCAATCTAGCTACATTTATGGCTTCACTGTGTGACACTGGCCTTATAAACACATATTGTGTGCTCATTAATGCAATGTAAAATTGAGTTGCATAACCAACTGATCTAAATATACAATTCTACTTAGTAAAAAAATACATCTTAATAATCTTGTTTGATGTCATCGTATAAAAGAATCAAGCTCATGCAGGATCTGACAACATTTGTATGAACACAGTTTCACTTAGAAAAGGTGTGTATGATGTAGAAATGTCACAGGACAGTCTTGAGCACTGCAGTACATGTATGCCACGGCGGCTCTCCTCCTGTGTCATCATTGATTAAATATTGCAAAGTTGTTTAAAGACCCTGCACACCCATACCCTGTAGGTATTTTAATTACCCAGCCTGATTAAATACCTATTCACATGTAAGATGGGTGGAGGCATCAAGTGACATCACCAAACTCTATATAATAATAGGAACAACAACTGTGTATATCGACCTGTCCTATGAGTTACAGCAAAAGCAAAGCGAGGGAGCAATCAAGTCAACCACGTGTCTACACATCCACACAGTCCTGAGAGGAGCTCTTAACAGGCAACATATTAAAAACACCTGTGTGGGTGGACTATGGTTGTATATAGGGGCTTTAACACATTAATTGAGCCTCCATGGTTATACTGTAGTTATTAACCATTTCTGAGTTACCTTCAAGTGGCAAACTGTAAATCTATCACAAGGATCAATAAAGTGCTTTGTGTAGTCTTAAGTTAGAAAAATGTTCACGTTAAAAAAAAACCAAACAAGGTCATCTAAACAGCATCACTGGTGTCACGTAGAGGCCAACAAGAAATAAATTCACACACTGGAACAACTGTTAAATGTTTCTGTACAGTAAGTTCCTCTTTATGCGGTTGTCCTCACCTCACTAGTTCCTGCAGCAACTCTAAGAGTTCCTCATATGTGTCCCCATCCTAGATATAACACCCATTTCGAACAAGTCTTGAACTGCATTGTTAATCAATCGGACTGCAATCACATTAATACTGAGGTATTTTGAGGAAGTACAGCAAAGGTTCTCACAATCAAAGTTGCTGTCAACGTGCTGAACAGGAGCTGTTATTAAATGAGAAATGTTGGTGTTGCGAAACCAATTAAGTTGCATTTTACACACACATAATCACAAGACGTCCAGTTAATCTTTTGTCTCACGGATCATGTGTAACCCTTCAAATGAGGGGTGTAAGCATGGGTATGAATATTTTATGAGGCACTGAACAATGGCTTTTTGAATGGAGACAGAAGATTATCACACAGATGCACTTGATTGCAGCTGCTGTAACATTGATCCAACGACAATATTTAACTCAATTTATCTGTAAAAGGTGAAAACGGGACTGTAACCTGTTATATTTGCCAATGCTGCATGTTTATTTTTAAATAATGAACCCATCTCTTAAGTTCTCTGGAATTCCCACAATTCCCGCAAAAAACATTCTTCATCTGATTTTCTCTAACTGTCTTCTCACACAAATTCCTCCCAAAAAATGCCTTGTGGAGCAGGCCGCTTCACACACAGGCCAGACCAAGATGAGCAAGGAAAGCCAAGGCACATGAAGAACCTATTAGGGGGCCTAGCAGCCAGCAGCAACCCTGGGAGGCCAGCCAACTCAGTGTGTGAACAATGGGAACCAAGCTCAACAAAAACATCCTGCAGAAGTGAGAGCCTGGGAGGGAGAGAGGGAGGGAGGAAAGGACAAGCGAGCAACAAGCCAGATAGCCCGTGTTCAGCCTGCCACGGTATCAAAACAACGAGGGGCTGGTGTTTTAGAGGAGCTAACTTTCCTGGTGTTGAGTTTGTATTTAAGACTTGTAACAAAAGAAATGCATCAGATCGCCACACATGATGTGGTCAGTGCAGAGCATTTGAGCTGAGGTCATAGTTGGTTCAGCTGCAGCACAGAAAGCAAGTTTAACAGCTGCTCTAACAATAGCATGAACTTATACATGAGGAGATGTAAGATGCTACTTTTTTCACTTAGCATTTAAATTCAATTTCACTTCAGTACCATACTGAAGTGAAATTGCTCAAACCACAAAAAAAAAAAAACGTTACACTATTTTCATCACATCTGCAACCCCTCTTTACTCAAGCATTAGCAGTTAAACTGCAGGTCGACACCCAGTGAATGTTGCAATATGAACAGGTCCGACATGTAGAAAGATGTATTGTCGTGTCGGCTTTCCCACGACCCTCCCACAGCCGTGCAATATCAGTTGCAGCTCAACGTTTCCATCAAACGGGGGAGAAGAACATGACTCAATCACAGGTTTCAATTCAAATACACCAAGAGCAGAATGCAACAGGACAAAATACAACACACAGCGAGATGCAAGTCACCTTCTCATAGAGTATATCTTGTGCAAGTTATCTCAATGCTACGAGTACAAGAAACCATAAAACAAAGCACAGAAAATGATAGAACATGTTCATGCCGGTGAGAACAGAATAAACACACACTAATGCACTGTTTCTCAATCTTTTGGCTTATAATCGTCCCTTATGAGGTGAGAATGGTTAACAGCTGAACCATCCATTTTCAGGCCCATTTGATGCATCACTGGAGGTGACAGGGAGTCTCAAAGGGACATATTTCAAAAGAAAAAACACAAAAATAGAGAGTAACAAGTAGGAATGTGTTTTGTTTCCTTCCAACATCAGTTTTTTCAGAAATAGTGTAATGGAGCCTTGGGGAATGAAGTAAAGTAAATGAGGTAAAAGAAACTAAAAAGACTAAAAGAAGAAATGAGTGAAAGACATACTAAAGTTTGTGCAAAAGAAAAGAGCGAAAGGCATCAGCAGGTTGTCAGCAGAGAGCATACTTGCGGTGTAAAGCTTGGGCCTTAATGGTTAGAAAGAGAGCACAAGAGAAGAGTGTGTGTTGGAAAGTTTTTGAATGTGTTTGTGTGTGTGTGTGGTGTTGGGGGGGGGGGGGGGGGGGGTAACATAAAACCAGCTCTCCCACAACACACACAGGGGAGGTTACCCTTCTTTAAACTGAGCCTACCCACAATGCACTGGGCTCTTTTATCCCGGCAGTGAAAGGATGAGGCCAGATGAATGACAAAAGGAGAGAATGGGGATCTGGGCTGGGCTCGGCTTGGAAGACAGGGAGGGAAAAGAGAGAAAGAGAGAGAGGGAGAGAGAGCGCAGGGTAGGGGTGGAGGAGGAGGAGGAGGGGGTTGGAGGGTGGGGGGTGTTTCACAAATCAACCTTTTCTATGAAAAATGCAGGAGAGGGGGTGCAGAGAAACACATTTGCTTTGGAGATGAGGAAGAAATGTATGCATACACAGAGAGATTTTGAGTTTAATGATTTCTTTACTGGCTTGTACACAAACGTACAAAAATAATACAGCACTCATCTCCACATGACATAACGTCATCATCACAGTGTTACAAACGTTCAAAAAAAAAAAAAAGGATACAAACACAAACAAACAAACAAAAAGAAAAACCAAACATGATGGAACATCTGCATCACTCATGAAAAATCAGCTGTTTCCTCTTGCTTGAAATGAAGCAAGACCAGAAACACAACTTGGTCCAAAGAAGTCAGCACTTTTTTCTTTTTTTTCTTTTCTTTTTAAAAAAATCATCTCACTCATGTATACACCAATCTGGCGGCTGGCCCCATACGTCATAAATGTTATGACCCTGGTAAGCCAAACAACCACACAACCGTGCAATTTTTAATCATGTTACAATGATCTTACCATCAAATGTATTATTCCCCTTTCAAAAAAAAACAACAAAAAACAAAAAACAGGAAGACAGCACTTCATAAAAGAAAGTGCCCCAACATATCATCATCATCATCATCATCAGCGTTGATATATATATCCATATGTATATATACATACACCCAATCACAGAGATACACGCATCTTTGTTCAAAAACATCATGTTTTTTCCACAAAGTAACACACACATTAGGACATTATCACCTGGAGCATATATTTATACAATAGTATTTTGTTGTGTTTGATTTTTTTCTATTCAGAAAAAATTTAAATGTTGACACATAAAAGCCAACTTTTCAACAACAGTCATCAGTGCAATATTCAAACAAACAAACAAAAAAAAACAAAAAAACAAAACATCAAGTTTAAGACAAGCGATGCATATTTCATTTGTTGCCTGATACCAATCTATACCTTGATGTAGTGGATCAGTCGCTTAAGTTACTTGTGGTTGTTCCAGGTTTTTAAAAATGGGAAGTTTGTCAGTCTGGATGACTGTTTAACGCAGCCACATGGGGGACCTCATGAGAAGCGCACAATCTCTCTCTCACACACACACACACACAAAACCTTTCGCAACATCTTCTCATGAGGTGATCCAGTGCTGCTGTGAAGCTTCTATACAACTGTTGGCCATTTGAGCAGTAGGCTTTAAAAAAATAACATCAACATTAATAAAAAAAAAATTAAAAAAAGAAACATACAAGCAGCATTGATACAAATGTTAGGGTGCCATGACTTTCAAAATGCAGCAGGCAAGTTTATGGAACCAATTTTTTTTTTCCTTTTCTGTGACATCCTGCAATAGTCATGTGTTGTTGTCTTTAAAGTCTTCATCGTCCAACAGTAATAGGGTCCTGCTCAGTAGTAGTAACTATTCCAAAGCCTTGGCTCCTGCAGCTACCCCGTACAAACACTGGGGGCGCACAAGGCTCCGCATATTTTGTGCAATAAAACTCCCTGCATTTACAAGTCATGCGATACAATTCCATTTTTTTGTATGACTGGAAAAAATAGAAAAAAACAAAAAACAAAACAGGCTGATGAAGACAGAGAGAAAGAGAAAAGTGGAGGCTTATAGGGAAAGCATGCAATAATGGCAGTGTGTGTGTGTGTGTGTGTGTGTGTGTGTGCGTGTGTGTGTGTGTCTGTGTGTGTGTGTGTGTGCGTGTTTGTGTGTGTGAGAGAGAGAGAGAGAGAGAGAGAGAGAGAGAGAGAGAGAGAGAGAGAGAGAGAGAGAGAGAGAGAGAGCCACACACTCCCTTTCAGAAAGGCAAAATGATGCTTGTCAGAATTGGTTTGGTTGTAGTGTAAAATAAACTGTCCCGAATGAAGATGCAGGAATGGGGGGGAGGGGGGGGGGGGGGGTTTCATTGCATCTTCTGAGTGAAGTCCATCTGTCTGTTAGGCTACATAGCACGAAAAAAGCAAAAAAAACATACTGGCATGTAGATGACCACAGACAAACTGTGAATCTCTTCAGACTCCAAACAACGTGGCAGAGTGGTGAGAGAGCTGAACAACTTGAGAATACTTAATAGTCGAGGTAGCTGGCAAAAGGCAACCAAACAAAGTCTTTTGATGGGAGAGGGGGGGTAAAGGGGGTGGTTGGGGGAGTCCTCTTCAGGGTCAACAGGCTATAACAGAGGGGTTTCTGGGATGGGTCTACCTCCACACGGGACAGTTTATACTACGAGTCTGAAGCAGCTTGAGTCACCCTAGATATTCTTACACTCATAGATTTTTTTTAAAGAAGAACCACAACATATTTAAAAATGCATCTTCTCAATGTACCTTCATAAATACAAAAAAAACCCCAGCCTGCTTTCACAGTGATGACTAGGATGTTAATAAAATACTGAAAGGAGATTATAAAGTGAATTCCAAATGCGACTTTTTTTTGATACAAAGCGAAAGCAGCGGTTTTAGTAACACAATGACCATTGGCAAAGTGGTCGCACTGGCCTGAAAAAAGTTGGACGCCAGCATGGCAAGATCGGCAGAGCGCATTCAGCTACTGTCTCTCTTTTTTTCTTTAAAAAAACAGAAACAAAGTAAAGCTATTGTGTACAGTACTTCACACATGGATGAAGTCATTTGTTGTTACATAATGATTACACATCTGAAAAGCGTGTTGGATAGCCATAATGCCGCTCTTTGAGTTAAAAAAAAAGAAAAAAGAATCAATTTTTTTTTTTAAAGAAACAGACCTCTGGTAGCCAACAGAGGGCAACCCTTCTTCTCTTGTTCATGTGTCTTCCCTTTCAGATATTCCAGCATGCAGCCATGTAGCATCAAGTGCCGTGTTTCATATAAAAATAACTTAAAAAGGGTTTTAACAATGAGGAGCAACAGGTCAAATCTGCACCCCCTCCCGCCCCTCCCACAAAGAAACTATTCAACTATACTGAGGATGGGAGGTCATGTATAGAAAAAACTGGGCCATCTGCACTCTGGAGTCCAAACACACACACACACACACTGATACACAAAGACTGGCTTCTTTTTTATATATGTATGTATTCTTTTTTATATATGTATGTATATATTTATATATATATGTATATATACATATATATATATATACATATATATATCTTGGACGACACGATCTAGTATACACATTCAAGAGGAAAGCTTTAGTACCAACAAACTCACCGAAATGGCGTTTCTTTTTTGTTAAAAGATTCGTGTTGAAGAAGCTGTGGTGTGTGTGTGTGTGTGTGTGTGTGTGTGTGTGTGTGCGCGCGTGCGTGTGTGTGTGTGTGTGTGTGTGTGTGTGTGTGTGTGTGTGTGTGTGTGTGTGTGTGTGTGTGTGTGTGTGTGTGTGTGTGAACCATGCGGTGCTTCACTCAGGAGTGCAGAGAGGGCCCCGTTTGGTTTCCAGTGAGGGAAGATTATTGTGCAGGTCTATTTTTTTAATTTCCTTTTCATAAAATTTGGCACAACTATGTAGATAATGGCAATTTTTTTTTCATTTTTAATTTTTTTTGCTTTTACAAGAGCCTGGCTTTCCCCTGTGTTGCAGTTTTATGTTCTACTTGTTGTTGTTGTTTTGTTATTTCTCTTTTCTTCTGTTTTTACCTGACAGCAGAGACAGATCACCGGGCGCCAGAAGAGTACTTGGCCTTGGTGATGAGGTATAGCACAATGTCTTGGTGGCCCCCGAAGGCGGCGATGTGTAAAGCGCTCCACCCTTCCCTGTTGGCCAGCCGGATATCTGCACCAAACTTCACCAGCAGTTTTACCAGCTCCAAGTTCCCGTCAATGACGGACTGGTGGAGGGCCGTCTGTCCTTCTGGCCCAAAGGAGTTGACGTTGAACTCGCAGTTTGTCATGTTCTGCAACAACGAGTGCAGCTCCTTGGTGTTGCCCTTCTTCACCGCCTCCTGGAAAACCCTCTGCGGCGCAGAGCAAGTCGACACATCCGCCTGGCTCATGGTTGCAGCTCGCTGGAGTGTTGGGAACCAGTAATCCTGCCTGAGTTCTAAAGCTGATAATAATCGTCTTCTCCCTGTTGAGCGTCTCTGGTCTGGTAACAATGCCACAGTTACACTGGGTTATAACCAGTTATTAAGGCACTTTAAAGTACTAAAACAGAAAAAAGATAACTGTGTATATCCCAAAAAGGACAAGAGAGGAAATAACACACTTGGTGTGCAAAAATGTTAATATTTGAGAGATCCTAAAATCCCTAAAACATAAAGGGTGCTCTCAAGCGATCCAGTGCTCTCTGGATGTAGTTTCCCTCTGTAGCAGCAGCAGGTAGCCTAAAGCAGGGGATGGAGAAGACAGACACCTCCGACTTCACTTGAGGAAGTTGGGCACTATCTCCACAGGGTAACCTCCTCGTTGCTGGATCCCTGCAGGTTTTCCTTGACCTGTTTCCTGGCTACACGTCCTGGTTATATGTCGCTGTTCATGTGGCCAGGGTGTCTGAGAAAGACAACAAAAAAAGACAAGAGAAGTCCGCATGAATCCCGATTCCTCACCAACAGACTGCCACAGAGACCCCACATTCCGCCACATCCAAGAGTGAGAGAAGAGACCTCCGTGCGCACACGTTTACGCACGGATACATTTGCCACTAAATATGTCTGGAAATGTAATCCGCTGCACATTTGTGACTTACCTTGATAAATGGACGGGTCCGTAGCGACGATAACGATAGAAATCCACCGTATGGCCCCGGTCTGTGTCCTCCGCGCGGTCCGAGTCTCTGCCCTGCGCTGCGCTCTGGGGGAATATTTTACGCGTCCTTTATTTGCATGACAATACCTTCCCAAAGAATCAACTGTGGAGGAATGGGCGGAAACCCGAGGAGGTTATAGGCTGCCGGCTCGGCGAGGGGGAGGGACCAGGGCGCTTTGAATGTGCATGGAGGGGGCGTGGTCTCCCTAAAGGGGGAGCCAAATGTTGCTGCAGAGATATTAAACAAGCCGCCCGCAGCAATATTATGGTGAGCTCTATATCCGATCTCCTGTAGCTGACCCCAGGAAGCGGACTGAAAGCCAGAGGCACGGTGCTGCCGGGGCTGTAAACCGCTGAGAAAGGGGGCACGCTGTAAAGGATCATCCACTGGATTATCATTAGCAGGAACTTAAAACAAAAAGTCAATCAAGGCTCATTGACAGGGATGTAAATGACTAAAGACCATCAGTTAGGATTTTATTCACGCAAAGCGAAAATGCTACTGACATTGAGTAGAAGAACAAGTACAAGTTTTCTCAGAAAACACACTTTGTGAGATCATTTCATGCAACATCAGAATGATTTGATATTCATTAGGATGCTTTTTTGACTCTTACAGGTCAAGGTCGGAAAGCAACTCCAATCACTCCTTTTTATTAAGCAGAAAGAAGCCACAGTTGATTTGTGTACAAAGGTCAAAAAAGTTCATTATTTACTTTTTTTTTTTTTTTTAGCAAAAGAGTAAGTGGACTCATTAATGCCCTTTCATGTGAACTGGGGGCTGAAAAGGTGCTGATAATGACATACTATCCAGGAGAGGATGGGGTTTACAGCTATGTGCTGCTGCAGTAAACCAGTAGCTCAACTTTCTCTTCAGTGTCACCCTGAAATGAACAGACTGACCTGTGAACATCTCAGACAAATTATGCACAAATATGAAATGAAATAACATGCAAAGACCTGTGGTACGATACGTTGTTTGGAGTGTACACTATATTTCAAATGCACATGCTAAGGTTTAAAACAGGAAGAGTTTTATTCTTATTTTCCAGAAGGTGATGGCTCAAAGGAAATATAACACTAAAACCTTTAACCCGTGTGATCTTTCAGGACAGGGATTGTTGCCTCTGAACCAAATGGTAACAGTAAAATAAAAAAGCCTCAAAAGGACTGGGAGTCTCTTACTCTCATTATAAAAAAACACCTCTGAGGAGGAGATTATAGGTGGCTGCTTAAATCATAAACTGCAGATATATTCCGGTTGTTTTTAAATGACTAGACGGTGGGACTTCAAAATGACAAAAGCCCTGCGCTACTTCCTTTTTGCAAGTGAAAAGAGGTGACGCTGTGCGCAGATTGACACGCCGCTCAGCTGCCCCAGCCACCGTGGGAACTGGGCGCCTGTGTGTGTATGTTTGTGAGTGTGTGTATATGTGTGTGTGAGTAGGAAGGTGGTGGTGAAAGATATTGATAGATAGAAACACAGTTCGACAGAAAGAATGTATGAGAAAATGACAGAGATGGATAGGCAAAAGGGGAAAGAGAGAAATATGTGGAAACCACACTAGGTAAATAGCCTCCCTCGGGCCGTTTGCTCCGTTTGGCGTCCCTATACTTCGTCTTATCTGTGTAACACTTTAAACCGCTCTTCGCTCTGATGGTTTGGCGGCTTTCACACTGTCCTCTTTTTCCCACACTCAGAACTGTACATTTGGCGCACGTCTGTGGCTGCATCTGCCTGCGTTTGTGCGTCAGTGTGGGAGAGTCAGATCCAAACATAATAGGTCACAACCCGATTTATTTCACTCAAAAGAAATATGAAAATATTAATCCGATTTATTTTTTGATAAATAACAGTCTCTTTGATAATTAGAAACAATGTGGCATAGGGACGATAGAAAATGCATGATGAGGAAGAGCCATGTCATTTATAGAAGATCATTAGTTAAGCTGTAGCAGGTGTCAATGTAGGTCAGAAATAAGGCTACCTGAAACTCAGTTTAAGTGAACAATTTAACCAGTTCTAAATAAGCGCAGAAGTCGGTTTATTAGGCCACAAACCACAGAGACAGTATTTATTTATGTTATGTTACTACAGAAACTAACCTGACCATGGATTAAACAAACTCTAAAAATGATATAATAACCTTCTTATTTTTCGGTGGTCATGGTATAAGTGTTATAATGCACTCCAAAGACTCTCAGTATAGAAAATAACAGTCACATCCACCTCGTACATTATTTTCCCATATCTGAACACCCCAGAATTACTTAGTAACTACATTGATCACTGATTTAAAAGGACCATATAAGCAGTAAGGTGAGTCGAACTGAATTTCCCAGTTCCATTATTGTCTTTAACACGACATCTTAAGTTGCATTATTAAAGTTTAAAATATGGCCGCTTAACAAAAACACATCTGTGAAGTTAAGAGATAGATAATCAGTGGTAAAGTTAGTTCAGTGATTGAACTGATAATGTAAAGTAAAACGTATCGCTGCTATGGTTATCTGTAGTAAAAACATAGCTTATCTGTTGTTTAAAGGTTTTAAAGTATTACTGTCAGACATCAGAAACAAATATTAAATGTGACCATGATGAATGCTTAGATATGCTTTATATATGCTTCAAGATCTTTGACTTTAGGACCTGCTCGTGTGAGAATAAAGAGTTAACCTTGGGCCAGAGTGTTTGCGGAGGTTACTATGATTCATCTGTTTTTGATACTTTTAGGTGCATCTGCAGGTGACTGTTTGCCGAATATTTTCTGTTTGTTCCTCTGCAACAAGTGGCCTGCAGCTGCAAATGATTCAAAACAAAGACCGTGGCTCTGACTCATTCACAGAGATGTGGTGAGTACCCAACCCAGACCTTTTCAATGCGTTAACAAGGTCTAGGTACTCACCACATCTAAACAGATGTGTGTTCCTCTCTACAGTCGTCCTTTGGCACAGCAATGACCCGCACATAAGCATTTAACTTCTGGGTTACTAAGATCAGTATGCGTTTTGATTATGTTTATAGATGTGTGTGTTTTTTTTCTCTTAGTGTTAGTGAATGGTGCAGAACATCTTCTGGAAAATCAGGAACATCTGTCCGCTATCAGAACTTTGGCTGCAGCGCGTCTGGACACTTGGAAGACATTTGCACAGACCGCAGGAGCCAAAAGTTTCTCCGATTGGATGAGTTTCTCCCCCAAACTCTGTGGCATTTGCTCTCCTCTCATTGCCCCCCACCACTTTGCTCCGGCTGTCTGTCTCGGTAATGTTTCTCTGGGAAGCAGACACAATCAGATACAATAGGTATATTTATTCAAGTACAGATACAATTTAGTTTTTTAAGCAATGCCGATTTCTACCAATTATGATTACACTACTTATGTCAATAATTATGTTTTTTTGGGAATGAACAGAAAGCTAAAATTCAGTTTATATTATATTTATAAAGGTATTCCATGCCTGCGTAAAAGCGCACGCCACCAATAATCTTTTAAGTCATCCTGAAGTGAGTATAGTCAGGTTTCATTGGCACAAAGGCTTTGGTGAAGCGAATACTTCTCAAACTCTTAAATGGATAGTCATGACAGAGATAATACAGGTCTATTCTATTCTATTCTATTTGCGCAGCCATATCTCTGTCCTATTACTATGTTGATAAATAAGATGTGTTTGTCTTTTCCAGCGACAAAGAAAGAACCCAGCGTCGTGCGTGCAGTGCAGTGATGTGTGGCTGCCTTGTAAACGGAGCGCCGGATAGATCGGGGCAGTTCAGTGCGCAGGGCCGAGGTTTGGCGCCGAGACCCGGGGCAGCTGGGGCCAGACGAGACGGGAGGAGCCTCCCGTCCCGGATGTTGTGCGCACGCATGTCGCTAAAGAGGAGAGCCCAGATAGGAAAAAACAAGAGGGGAAATACATGTATAACTGTCACGTAGAAATGTCTATATTTCTTTCTTTTTTTTTTATCAGGACGCTTTGGCAACATTGTTATTTGACATTCTTGCCAGAAAGCATGCTGAACAAGAGAGAGAGAGAGAGAGAGAGAGAGAGAGAGAGAGAGAGAGAGAGAGAGAGAGAGAGAGAGAGAGAGAGAGAGAGAGAGAGAGAGAGAGAGAGAGAGAGAGAGAGATGACGTTTTACCGGGAGGGAGGGTCTTCTGAATCCAATTCATTCCGGGTACCACGTGTCCTCGGAGCGTGGGAAAGAGGCGAGCTTTTCTTCCCAGCAAAGAAAGAGCAAGGATCAAATAACACGGTGCTGCAGCAGAAAGCTTGCGCTCTGCAGAGAGGCAGGGGCTGCGACCACCCGGACAAGGACAGGACAAGACACACAGAGAAGGGCTTATTTGGGAGCTAGGGTGTCGACTTCATTCATAGTAATAAAAAATAGCCTTGTAGCTTGATGTTACAGTACTTATTATATAGTCTACTTCAAAAAAAAGAGCGTATGGCAACATGCCAAATTTCTTTGGGCAGTCCAGGATGTATGTTTGAGAAAAATGGGTCATAATATATACAACTACGCTGAGAGAGGTAACTAAAAAGTAAGCGGTTTGATCGACCCTCATTTTGCGGATATAAATATTGTTTGTATTTTTCTTTTTTAAATATCACGCAGACAAGATCAGGCTATATTCTCTCCTCCAGACTGATCTCAACGACCATCTTCTGCTGGAAAGATTAGTCATGCAAACCTGATAGTCATCAACCTATCCCACACCTGAACGTCTAATTTGAGATTTAAAAATAATAATAATAATGATAATACTAGTTGGAAATCCGTTTCCATGAATTCAATGCATGACTGAATGAATAAACAAATGAGAACAGAATATTTCCACAGGGACTTAAAGTGTGACTGTCAGCTGGCAAAGTAAGACAAGTATTTGGCATCGCTACAAAAAAGTTGATATTTTATTAACACACATAAGACTATAGATTATAAAGGGTTTATTGTTGTTTAATAAATGTTTCATATATCAATTAGAAGCCATACAACCTTTGGGTTTAAACTTCGAGAAAAATGCCTTTGGCTGGTGTTTAACCCCCCCCCCCAAAAAAAAAAAAAATCTGCCCACACCTCCAATTTTTCAGAAATTCATATTGAGCAAAAATATTACACAGAGAAATCTCAATCATAATCTGTTTATTGGCAATATATTAATATTTAGAATTGCAGACCTGGATTATTATGATCACACTTCATTAATGACCGATTAACATTTTGAAGTGACACACTGGATGAGGGAATACACCAGAGACTTCACAACCTCACACCCAAAATGTATTACTTAATTTTAAAGCCATTGTAAATGGTTTATTAACCATTAACTATTACATCAGTTACAACACATTAAGGTTGCTTTATTAAAGAGTGGTAACAATACTCCTAATGAGGTAGTTTGTGAAATGAGTCAGCAAATGTAATATTTACAGTAGGAGTAATCCAAATATATTAAATTAAAAGACACAAGTATAACAAATAAACATATTATATCATCACTGGCTGCTTTACCTGAGAACTTGTAAGTCGTGTCTGAGACAGACGGAATCCACATGATCTCCTTTTGTCCAAGACAGCCTCTTTTTGGAGGGGTAGCCTAGATGTCTGATTTCCCACATGGGAGCAGCAGGTTCAGATCCGGAGCACCGAGGCTCCCCCAGCACTCCTAACAATGAACAGTGAACTTCACACTCACAGATACGGACACCCACTTTTGTAATGTTATTCTTCGGAGGTGACAATACTTATAATGTCCTGACAGATAACTGTATTATAGATGGTGTAACATTACTTACTGCAACAAAAGCCCCTAAGCCTACAGTTTGTAATGCCATATTGGTTATGCAATTGGTAATATGGTGTTATGTGACATACATATAGAGGTCCTGACCTGTCAGTCACACATGTGATGGTGAAAAGCTTCTTTCAAATGACTTCGATTGATGAAAAAGAAGCGACACTGGTTAGGATAAAAACTTTTTTCCAAAGTTATTTGTATTTCCTTTTTTTTCAACAGACAAGAGACAGCAGCTCAGTGTTTGCGAAATTACGATATAATAATCATCATTATATTGTCTGTATGTTATTTAGAGAAGCTTTTAAACGTCTGACTTCCCACTGCAGCTGTTGTGATTCAGTTACTGAAAAACACATTTACCTCAGTGATTCACAGTATGAGCCGTCTTTGGAAATCATTGTGGCTTTTTTGATGCAAGTTAAGTGATCGGTGAAATGACGTGCACATCTGCCAACGGTTAAGACTTCTTAGACTTTAACTCAGCCTTACAATGCAATGCATAGTATGTACTTGTCCAGAAAACACCAGGAAATCTTGTTTAATTGCAGAATTTTCCACACTAGATCTTTTAAAACCTTTTTGTGCAATCCTGTGTTCTGCAAACACATAAAGCCAATGTGGGATTTGTGAACAGAGGAGAGGAGGTTGGAAAGGACGGTATGAGAAAATATGAAGGGATTCAGGCAGTATGTGTTGGGTTACTCTGTGACCCGTCTGCTCTCTAGCCTCAGGGCAGGAAACCCCCCCACCCCACGCTGTTAGTGTTACACCTGACAGACATCAGTGAAGCTTAGATGATCTCATCAATCTGTCCGCTCTGGGTGCTACACCATCTGTTTTGTCACTTCTAAAACACATCAAAAAGCAGAAAGAACTGACAGAATACAATTACTACCTTCCACAGATTATTAAATGAAATGGAAAAATGTTTATTAACAACAAAATCATTTGACTAAACACTATGCAAATGTATTCGCATAGAATGAAAATATACAGTACCACAGACTGCTAAAAACGCAGAGGACGTGCGTTCTGCTGTGACTTAACAGCAGCATTTAAATCAAGGCAATAAAAAAACTTTACAGAACATTTTCAAAATCTGACCCTAGGAAGAGTTAAATGGAACAAACTTAACACTGTTGAAAAGACTAAATGAGCTTTTGGATGATAAAAGATGATAAAATAAAGCGTTCATCCATAATAGTCGCATTACCCTTGTAAAATGATCTTTTTTTTTCAAACCATTGAACTTTTATGAAACATTATGCCCCTTTTATCACTTTAGTTTAGAAAAAGGCAAACATGCAAGTGTTTATTTTGTAAAGGACAATTTAAATGGATTTAATTACAGCTGGATCTGGCTTAATGTGTAAAATATATGTATGTTTTTAAAGGTCAGGTTAACTGCAGAAACTTAGTCAGTTCTGCTGTGACTTAACAGCAACATTTAAATCAAGGCAATAAAAAAACATTACAGATAATTTTCAAAATCTGACCCCAGGAAGAGTTAAATAGAACAAACTTAACCCTGACGAAAAGATTAAATGAGCTTTTGGATGATAAAAGATGAGAAAATAAATTCTTCATCCATAATAGTTGCATTACCTTTGTTTTTTGGTACGGCTGTCAAATAATAAAATCTCCCTTCTTTTTTTTTTCAAACCATTGAACTTTTATGAAACTTTATGCCGCTTTTATCACTTTAGTTTAGAAAGTTCAGTCAGTTCTGTTGCACATCTGTAACGGGCCCTGCAGCTGATTCAGAGTCCTCGTCTGTTATATGCAAGACCTCCTGAAACATGGAGAGGACACGGCCGAAGTGGGAGCCTTCCCAGAACACCTTGCCACATCTGGTGCAGACATAGAAGAGGGGTATCCTCGTCAGAAGGGCAGGGGGCACGGCGTGGAGCTGTATGGGCGCCCCCCCGGGAAAGGTCAGGGTGTCGGGGTCCAGCTCTGAGAGTGGGGCCCAGCGACACTGAAGGGCATACCTGGGGAGTTCAGAGGTCTCACCGGGGGTCAGGATGTCATCAAGTTTCTCCTCTTCCTGTTGATGGGACTTCTGTTGTGTGTGTTGAATGTTCTGGTCCTGCAGAAATCCTTCAAATAAAATAAGAGAATTTTATGGCTTAATTTCTGAAAACAGAGAGACATTCTACAGCAGAAGTAATAGCATGTAGGTACGTTGTTATATATTCTATTTAGTAATACCATTAGTCCAATAAAAAGGAACCATTTGCCATGATATTGCTTGAGTTTCCATATAGGCAGGAGTAATTGACTGACCTTTCTGTTTAAGCATCTTGACCATATCCTCTCTTGGCACCGTCACATACTGATCGCTGTTACACGCCTGGACAAACAGATGAAAACAGTCATCAGCAGGGTTCAAAAGAAAGATTTTCATGATATCTTTCACTTCTATCTTGAGGAAAAAACAGAAGAGAATCTTTTTTCTTAATTTGGTTTGTCCCCTGGAGTTTCCCTCATAATTGACCTTAACAGTGCAATTTTTTTCTTTTTTTCTGTTCTGCTTTCAGTATTAAACTGTAACAGCTGCTCCAGTACTTTAAATAATTAATTGTTATACCGCTGTAATAATTCTAATTTAATTTACTGTGAATTTGTTTCTTTTTTAAACTCATACAAAAAGTGACAGAAAGAGCAGCTTGAGAGAAGTTCAAACCCTGCACACCTGCCTCAATCACTGGCCCTGTTCACACCCTGGATGATCTGATCACAAGTGGGTTGCTCTAAGTATAGGTGTGAATGCACCGATGACGCATTGTGGGCGCACTGAGATCTGATCCCTCAGACCACATTCAGAGGTGGTCTGGGCTGCATATAGCGATGTTCTTTTAACAGTGTGTACTCAAACGTGTCCTGGGCCACACTGAGGGACAGACTACTCAACTAATATCCTCGCCGTAAGTGTAACAACGTATTCATTTGTACACCAACGGTGTAATATTAAAGTGAAAAACAACAACAAGTCACCACAACAAGCAAAACCGATTGTTGTGGATGGAGTAAAAACGCTGTCTGATTTCCGTTTGGCCAGAAGAGTCAGCACAGTGGTAACTGGATGATTCATATCACAACCTGGCGATTTGTGAAGGCAACGCACTTCTTTTCATTACCAGCAGACCAGGCACACCATTGCTGCCTCCCACCAGTTAAAACCAACAATGCATTTGGTCTTTGCAAACAGAGGTGATGCACATGTTTATTTGCATATAGAGCACAGAAGTGAGACGTGATCACTTCACACAGTGGTCACTGGAGATGCATGTGGAGACGCATGTTAATGACAGGTGTGAACAGTGCCACAGTGTGAGGTGAGTGTGCTTGTCAGATTTGGAAAATTACAAAAAATGTGATCTCATACAATCGAATCTTACTGAACCCTACTATAGTATATAGTGACTTTTTCTCCTCTCAGTCACATAGCAGCAATGAAATTATAAGTTTATTATAGTAGCACTATGGTAACTATAGTGAACAGAGTTCACCTGTTGAAGTCAAAAAGTGTCAGATCTGTGTTAAAACCAGGTCTAGAGTGGGGTCGCAGAGCCTGATAACCTGTATTGGCCCATTCACACCAATGTCAAACAGACATTTTTCCCAGGTTGTTGCTTTGGTGTGAAAGGGGCTAAGTGTTACAGAGATCAGATCAGTGTGTGTGTGTGTGTGTGTGTGTGTGTGTGTGTGTGTGTGTGTGTGTGTGTGTGTGTGTGTGTGTGTGTGTGTGTGTGTGTGTGTGTGTGTGTAAAGGCAGCGTTTACGCCTCAGTAACGTTCACATGTCCGTGCTGTCCTATCCCTCTCCATGGTAAAGGTCTACCTGGTAGGACATTAGTGACCTCTTGTTTGCCGGCCCCTTACATGCACACATGCACTCGTCTGTGAGCCATCCCGACAGCGTGTCAGTGCTAAAAGCCTTGTCAACACACCTGAGCTCCACCCAGCAAACAGCATTCCACTTAGAAGTGGGCTGTAAATCAAAGACCTCACAAAACAAGATCTTTCACTATCTAGGAAAGCTCACCTAAAGCCAGTTTGTCTCTCTTTACTGGGGAAAATTTAATGAAGACTGCAAATCAGAAGCATGCACCCACCCAACGCAAAACTATGTCCCATCCTCTGTGTGCTTATGCAGAGCTGTGTTTGCCTCTGTGGTAACTGAGGTCAGGACAGGAGAAAGCGGCTAGACAGTGGAGGTGTGGGAATGGCAGAGGTGTCATCTCCTGTCCTGTCTGTGGGAATGAAGCTTGTCTCTCCTTCAGTACATTCTGTATTCTCCTCTTTGTATTCCTCCTAAAACACACACACAACATGCATACACACACACACACACTCACCACACAGACAAAACACTTTACAATTCGCGCAGGCTACACTACAGTGCGCATAAACAGCATGCATACAAATGCTTCACAGCGCATACACATGGCTCACACATACGAGCACTGCGGCAGCCAGGAAAACAGACCCAGCTATTTGCTCAGCTCAAAGTTTCCCAGAGTTGAGCAAGCCAGAACCTGCTCTGAACTCTCAAGACTAAGCCACAGACAGGCAGGCACACACGCACACCGTCTCACACACACGCAACCTGGATGGAAATAATTCGGTGATTAATCCAAACACAGCTAGGTACAAATGCAAAGATCCTGCTGAGATCTATTAAACAAATAAGATAGTAGAGAGTGAAATTAGTTCAATTTAGAAATTACATTATGACACGTGTCACGGTGATAGTAACACACACGATGGTGATAGTAATAGATTTGCAGATAAAACATATGCATTTGTGTTAATGTTCCTCATGGAAATGGACATGACAAAATGAGCTCGGTCAAAGCGGTGAGGTCTTGTGGCGCCTTCTGTTTGAATGAATACAGATGGTAGCACAGTGCCTCCATCTGAGAGTTGAAACAGGGTCAGACCGGATGATTTTGGTGACATTTTTTCTAGTTTTTGGCTTGCTGAAATGTACGGAGACTGGCTTCTCCACAGCAGCACTGGAGTTTTCAGGCACACGTGTCATGAAGAGCACGAGAAGCACAAACACCTCCTCTGCAGCTCCTGCACATCTTGAGACACAGGCAGCATTTGAATGACAGCATTTGTCAAACCAATTCAAAGTTGGCATGTTTGCACAAGCAAAATGGCATGTTTGTGATCTTCAAGAAGCAGGGCATGTGGCTTCAGTCTCATAGTCTGTGCAGGTCGTTCAGTTGAACCTTTTGTAGTTTATATAGAATTTGACTGCCACCAGTCCACAATGGTGCTCTACTAATTGTGTTTTAAGAAATTGTCCTTGAGTGCGTGTTTCTGATTTTAACATGTGCTTCTTCTCACCGCAACTGACACACTCGTCCATATGGCACATACTGAACACATACTGATGAAGCTGCACTGAGGAAACTTGTGCAGCCTTTGCAAAGATGGAAAAATAACATTTTGTTGCTGGCTTGATGCAGGTCTTCCCACGGTCTTCTCCTTACAAGGTATGGCCACAGACAGGCCTTGAGATCAAAAGGCCACCAAAAATGTTATCTGCAAACATAAATACAAAATTCTTTTAGTTTTATTTAACCCCACAAAGTTTTGGGCTCTTGCTACATTGCTGCGTTTTCTTACTCTTTCTGTCTTTTGTTCTTTCTGTGTTTTTCAGGGAACCTCCGGCATTCTCACACTCCGTGTGGCCATGCCAGAGAAAGAATGCTCCTTGCCGTGACAACAAAGGCTATCTAAAGTGTGATACTGTGTTTCAAAGGATGGGAGGTGGTGGAAAAAAAGGGGAGAGAAAGGGGGATAGTGGAGAGGAGGGAGGGAGATTTTTCCCTAACATGCTCAAACACACACACACACACACACACACACACACACACACACACACACACACACACACACACACACACACACACACACACACACACACACACACACACACACACACACACACACACACACACACACACACACACACACACACACAGGCTCTGTAGGCAGCTCCCATGGGAAAATCCTAGACCAATCTAAAAAGGCGGTGCTTTTAGGGCCGATGTAGGTCACATGGTCTGAGCAGCCAATTGGGCACTGGTGATTTGATTCAAATTGTGGTAAGTCAGGTAAGGGGCAGCGTGGGAACCAGAGACAAGAAGTGCAAGATGGGAGCAAGAAGTGCACCATCGTTTCCCTTTGAAAATGTTGTCTTTTCATTCTCAGTGTGAATTTCAAGTCCAATTATAGGTTAAAAATACTTAATTCCGCTATCCAAGGTTGCTGTGGTCTAAAACATATATACAGTATGTAAGAAAATAGCATCTCCTTTTAGAAACTACAGTATCCCTTCCAATCATAAAGAAAAAATAAAACATACAAGACTGGAGATTCATTGTTTGCTCCCATCATCCCATGTCTGGTGCATTCTGCCATCTTTGGTTCCCTGTCATTGTGTTGGGCCGATATAACATTTTGTTGCCACTGTGAAATCATCCAGGTCTAATGAAAGTGGGACAGCATGCCGAATTGGAAAAAGCAGCTTCATACTACCATAGAAATGATGACTAAGGAGAAGCTAACAGGCCGAAAGCAGTGACCTTTTTTTTCTCCATTTTCCCACACAGCTCCAAGGTCATGCTAGGTGATTTGGATGCCATCCAACGGCTATGATTTTTACTGACGGATGCAAACTGTGGAAAGTGACTGTTTCATTTATTTTTTTTCTTTGGCTGGACAGAAGGAAGGAGGAAAGGAGTGGAAACATCATACTTCATTTAGCACTCCCCCACTGAGAAAAGCTGACATCATTCCAGCGTTAATCATTAAATCAGTTGTTATCTTTTAGTGGAAAATAAAGGCTGAATACTAATCGCCAGTCTGAAATGTAATACAGGTGATTGTTAGAACACACCATCAGAGTATGAAATGCATCCCAAATTAAGGTGAAGTCAGACAATTACAGCCAATCCTCTCATGATGACAACTAATAGTAGGTCAATTGTTTAGTAAATTCAGGTGGGCTGCATTGACATATTCAGAGTTTACACAAAAATAAACCCTGAAAATGAAGTTTCAAACATCACGCCATCACTTAACTTAAGTTTTCACAACTGAAAACCGTCAATCAGCAGATGATGAGCACAATATGATTGACACTGATTTTAATTTCAAAACCATGCATGTCTGCAGCTAGGTGAAAACTCTCTTTCCACTCTCTTAATGTATTGGTATTAGTCTTTAGTCTTAAATGACAGTTTTGAGGTTATTTAGTAGATCTTTTCTTACTGCATATATACTGTATCTTAACACCTTAAGATGGGGTCAGTTTTCTATTGCAGCAGGAAAGTGAGGGAAAGACTGCAGTGACCTACTAAATGTACTTTCCCACAGTATCCTGAGGGTATCTGGCCAGTGTCTCTGCCCGACAGTCTGAGGTAATTACCAGCTCTGTTAACTAACCACAACCACCTGACAGCAACCTGAACTTGGACCACAGCAGAGCCTGTCTGGGCTTGACATCACACACACCTTCCTCTGACTCACTTCATTCACACACACACATGTACAAATGTACACGCAGGCAGTCGCACATACTGCACAGCCACAAAAAAGGGGCAAAAACACACAGACACACACACACACACACACACCCTTCCCTGACTCATGTTGCACCCACTCATTTCACCTGCATGAAACATGAAATTATACAAGTCATATTATTTCCTTCCTGATTTTCCCAGGAGTGCAAATCATGTAGCTGTTGCTATGACAATCCAGAAAACATACCGTGTATTTCAAAAAAAAAAATATATAGACGGGCATAAAAAGGATATTGCAAATCCAGCGAACGTTTTTTTTCAAATCAGCACAGACAGGTGTGCTGTTTTCCCAACGTAACCGCTTTATTTTTTTCCATACTTTTTAATTGTTCATCGTGCTCAGTCAATTCTCGACAGGTTGAGGGAGTGTTTATCTCATCCCACATCCCTTGCCTTTAGGCTATTACGTCCATAAATAAGGAACTCACTCAGCTGTAATTAAAATAAATGAGCAGCCTTCTATCCATGAGAAATCCGTTAATGCCTTATCTCTTCCCACTCAATTATTGTAGCATCTGCAGGATAAGACCGGAGATGCTCATAATAACGTCTCTCTATATAAATACATTTTGGACACACTTGATCTTGTCTTATTTTGTTTAACTTTGTTCTACATTTACTTTTTAAAAACATGTGCTTTAAAAGTTTATCACAGCTATTGTATATTCGTCCTTTTTCATATGTGACTGACTCAGTTAAAAGCCAAATCTCTGCATACACATTACTGTATTTTTGAATATATTTTGACTCCTAAAAAACCTAAAAAGTGATCTTATATTATTTTATATTACAGTCACATTATGTTATGTTTAAGTTGCTATGCTGTATGATATATTGCAGTTAGGTACACTACATGGATAGGAAATGTGTTATATTGATGAGATCATTGCATTCATGATTTAATGAGATTGTGATTGATTGTATCATATTAGGAGGTGTAACAGACTAGTAGCCATGAGATCAGACACAATCAGGATTTCATGTTTCTGGCCTCCAGAATACATAAAGAAACCTTTCTAACTGTATGCATTGCTTGTTTAGCCCCTCTTCCTCAACGGCTTTAACTCTTGCACAATCTCTTTTTGTTTCTCTCTCTTGCCAACTTTGTTTTCCATTTTCAACCGTTTTCTCACCCTCTACTTGGCCTCAACATTTCTGCCTTTTCTTCCCTCCCTCCTTTGCTCCCTTGTCCCTTTTTATTGGAGCTAACTAAAAAGGGGTAATGAAGAAGATAATAGTCTAGAGTCTAGCAGATAACAGTCTAGCCGTCACACAAATAGCGCTAATGCCTTCCCTCGGCTTGGCACAGTCAGTTCATTCTGTTTTTTACCCACTCAACCTTCAACCTCAACCTCTATCTCTCCCTCTCTCCAATTGAACCTATGTCTTCTCTCTTGTTCTATGTCTTGCTTGAAGCTCCATCTACCCCCTTCCAGTGTTCCCTTCACTCTCCCTCACTCCTTCTCTCTGGTTGTCTCTCACCTCTAACCTCTATCTTTCTCTCCTTCTCCAAGAATTCTTTTTTTTTCTTCTCTTTCTCTCTTCAGACGCCAGATAGCTGGGACCGGTCTAAGCCAAACAGCTCAGGAAAACAACGTTCTGAAAAGGTCCGTTGACAATGCTGCTCGCTGGGCAATGGGTTTTGAAGAGGGATAAAAACATCTCATCTCAAAAACATAAAAAGCTGGATTAAACCGCCAGCCTCTATTCATATGTTGCTTTTTATAATTATGGGTAAAAATTAACCAGACTAAACATCCTCTGTTAGAGGGGCCATGCACTGGGTGATAAATGACATGCAACACTTGTGTTTTCCAACTGTAGTATTAGTTAATTCCCATGCCAGTTGTTTCAGAAGTTTAGCCTGTAAACATGATGGCTGAACACTTCTAGTGGCTGGTTTATGAAGAGCCATTTGGCCAAATCTTTAAACCCTTTGGAAACCTGCCAATTTAAAGTTCATATTATCATAACGTCTTGTTAAGAAATAGTTATCTGATGAGGAAGCAACACTGTCGGTTTCTTTTTACTAAAAATCCAGCCTTAAAATATATATTTTTTTAACTGCATGTATTGACATTCACTACTTTTATCAAGGCAGTGGAGGTCATTTTCTTTTAAAACCATGTAATTCTACTTGTTTCCTATTTCTAGTATTATCATGTACCATTTCCCACGAGATAAACATCACCGGCTTTACAGACAGAAGCCAGTTGAGTAGCGAGATATGACAATCATCATGCAGGGTCAAACTGCATAGAGATTTTTCCAGGCAGCAGAGATTACAGCTAAAAAGATGATGAAAAGATGACATGAGAAGAGATGGTGCTCATGGTGATGTCTAATGTTAGGTTTTGATGAAAGCTTTGGGTTTTTTTTAAGCGAATATAAATGAACTGTAGCATAACTTTGTTAACATTGTGAATTGTTTAAATTATAGTAGCAAATGTTGCAGTCAATAGTCATTAATCTTAGAATATAGATTAAAAACAGCTATACTTTTTTTTTTTTTAGGGAAAAAAAAGTTGAAAGAAATCCTCAATGAGAGATTGTGACAGCAAGTTCAACTGTTAGCAACTGTAAGACGTAGCTCCAATCAATCACAATCTGGTTAGACCCTGAGAAATGAAATATAATCCTTGCTTGTAGATTAATACATGAAACAAAATAGTACTCTTGTTTGTTATCACGACCTAATTAACAAGGTTAAACTGAGAAAACTTCACATGCTTGACTGCATAAGGCTTGGGAAACCCTTTTCTGCCTGTTGTCTTTCAGAAAACACGGTTGTTGAGGAGACAAGTGACAAATATTGTGGTGCTGTAATATATGCAATAAAGACAACTGATTCTCTCAAATATACATCATCCTTGTAACTGCCAGTTAACATTTGTCTTATTGCGAGAGACCTGGCACAGATGTTTTCTCCCCCTTCGTCTATGTGCAGTAGGACATTAACACACGCTTACACACTCAAGCTGTCTAAATATGTTCATTTTTCCCCATGCCTTCACTGCACCCATTCAACCCAATTTTATTACGACATCCACAGCTTTCCTCGACATGCGCTAACAGTTCTCAAACTGTGACTACACCCACACACTCCAAACTGAAATCCTACCCACTCTACCTGAATCCATCAACCTGAACTACATCTGCACACACACACAGATAGTCCCGTCATGGGAGAGCCACCAGCAAATTCCTTTGCTCAATGTTTATCGCTGCTGGTGCATATTTCACCCTCCAGCACCCCTCTTCACCCCTTCTCTCACTTTTCCTTTTTTCTCCTCTCTTCCTGATGTAGAGGCACGCAGGCATGCAGGGAATGTTATTGTAATGCAGAGTGATTCATCCAGGACTGTAAATATTGACGGTGGTGGCTGCTGCTGCTGCTCTATCCTGGAGAGCTGGGAGGGAACAGAGAGGATGTGACTCTCCCATGTGGATTTTTGACCGACAAGGTGTCAACGTCAGGGTGGGGTACCAGAAAATAATTTTACATAATGACCTGTGTGTCCACTGGTTTGAAAGTCAAATGCTTGTGTAACTAGATGAGGGAGTTCCTCACTGGTGGATCATGTGCTGTCACAACAGGGTTTAAGAAAAGACCACAAAGTTACACAGCCGGTGAAAACTTACTAAAGGCGTTTTCACACCTGGCTGGTTTAGTCCGTCTGAATCGAACCCTGGAGCGTTTATTAACCCCTTGGTGCAGTTCGTTATGGGCAGGTAATGGTAGAAATCACACTTGGTTGCAGACTACGACAACCAGACCAAAACCTTGTTGAAGAGGTGGTCCCAGTCTGGTAACTAACAAACTCTGGTACGGTTATTTTTTGGCATGAAGGCGATCTGTCCCAACTGCAGGAAACTTTGTGCATTTTTTGGATTAAACCAACTCCTTTTGGCCAGCTGTACTCTGTGTGTGTGTGGTATGTACTCAATATGTGCTTCCATCTCCTCTTCAGCACATCTTCTCGCATAATGTGAAGCAACACATTGTTCTCTTGAACTTGCCTTGAAGTGCGTTTAATTGTGCCATTCTGCTTGCATACTTTGGCTCGGTATATGGCCCCAACGATGACCACAATTATGAAGAAATGCCAATTCTGGTCCATTATGGATAGCTTTCCTGAAAGAAAAACAAATTCTCCTTTCTCTACCCGCCAACCCCACAACATTTCTGACCAATGAACAGACTGACAGCTCCCACATGGCTTTTGTTGATACATTTTGGTTTGCTTGAAATTTTGCGGTGTGAAACCAAACCGGAGGGAAAATACAACAAAAAAGCAACTCAGTGATTCAGACCAAAGCAAACAGACTGTAGGTGTGAAAAACATCCTAAGATCGTGATGATGATGATCTGCTGCATTGTTCCAGCACATACCTTTGGCTTTTCTGCCTTCACTGATTCCTTACAATGAGCGTACCTGAATGTAGCAGACGTTACCAGCTGTGAAGAGACTTTTTGGCGGAGGACATTCTTGGAAAAATTGTGGGGCTTGAGGCATAAACTGCTGGCCATACACACATGGTCGTTAGCTGCTTTATTTTTTTAAAGCTTTTTATTTATATGTTACTCAAGTTGATAATTCTATCCTTTGTATGGACATTTATTGCATCATCTTGTGCATAATATTTCTGACACAGCAACAACAGCCAGTTTCTCCTTCTGTGTGGATGCAAAGGTCAGTGTGATGTAAATTTCGTCATTTTCCACACGTGTGAGCACATTTATGTTACATCAACCATACATTAGATCTGGTTATCGCAGTGAATTTAACACACGCATCTACGAGAGGGACCGAATGAAAATGACTCTGGTGCAGGCTGGTCTGTGCTCTCTGCTTGTGTTTGTTAATGAGGCATCTCTAGTTACGAGATTTGTTGTGCTGAGAGTTGACTTAACAGAGTGTGGAGTCGACTTTGCTCGGCCTGCTCTTTGCATTTGGTAAAATAATTGATATCATAGTTCCTGAGAAATATTGTTGCGGTCACCTTGGGACTAAAAACATAACAAAAACCTGATTTGTGCACTGTCAATATAAAAAATGTTGATAATACAAATTAATTGTTTTTTTTTAAACAATTCCAACATGAACTGATTTGATTTCAAAATAAAATTCATAAGTTTTGCATTAATGTCCAAAACAAAACAAATGTTGAAGTTTCAAACTTAAAACAAAATCTACAATACTTAAATTTGATCATTACCTCAGTTGACCAGAAAATAGGTTCAAGAAGAAACAATATGTCTGGGCACACCCAAAAAGCTGTGGTTTATCACAAAGTGAATGATAGTGAGAGCTGTGTTCAGATGGGATTTTATTGGGACCACAAATGAACAACTGGTCTGTGAGACAATGGAGAGATGCTGCCAAGATAGCAACATCATTATTCTTGTAGGTCCGCTGCAACACACACACACACAAACCTATATGTCTTAAAGTCGTCATACATATTATCAGCACACACACATCACACAGTGGAAGGGTGAGATAAAGGCAAATAAAAGAGGAAAAGGGCTCGGGGTTAAGTGGCAATAATGATGCAGGATAAGACATCAGTGTGTGTGTGAGTTCAAACTCACTTCAAAGTGTCTCTGGGAGCCTTGTTCATGTCAACAGGAGACACAGGAGAGGGACACAGCATTAGAAAAGCAGAGAGGTAGAGGGGGAGGTTAAAAAAAGGAGGATGTGGGGGAAAAAGGGAAGCAGTACACGATGGTGAACAAAGGCTGAAGAGAAAGAGAGGACTGAGGTGGAGGAGGGTACGGGAGGGTTAAGGAGAAGTGGGTCGGAGGTGAGAGGTTGGGGTATGCGGCTAGAGGAGGGGGGGGGGCTCTCAGTGAAGGGGTTCACCTCTAGTGTGAATGCAATGAGGTAAAACCAAAAGAAAGGACGATGGAGAGAGTTCCTGTGTCATACACCCTCTTTAATTCTACCCTTCCTCCCCTACTCTCCTCTGTCCCCTTCCCTCCCTCCACCGCTTCTCCCTCTCTGCGACCGGCCCCAGCAAATTCCCTAGGGCCAGGGGCAGTCCCCTTTCAGTCTCCAGTGACACAGTAATTAGAAGTGTGGGAACTGAATCCATCCCTCTTTCTGAGCCCCGCACTCCCACCCGCACCGCTCCCTCCCCTTGCTAGCTTGCTCCCTCCTTTCGCCGGCCCTCGCCCCCCTCACCAGCTCCGGGCTCCTACCCTTCCCCTCCACTTCCTTTGCCACCTCTCTTTTTGCACCACACCTCATTTTTCTATCTCAGGAAGTAACATCTAACCTCCGAGAAGTCTCACATGGGTTTAGGAAGATAAATGTTGACATCTAAGGCTGATATTGACCCTTATATTGAAATCTAAATATCTGCCAGCCTGCATCGTCCACATCTAATATGATGGAAACCTTGAAATGTGATAAACGATGACAGTTGTACAGCTACTGGCAGATTCAATTAAAAATCAAACAAAAAATCCATAATGCATGAATCCTCACGGGCCACCTGTAACATTCATGGGAGCTACACATCACACACACTCACACACATACACACACTCAACCCCATACCCTTCATTCACCCCCACCCCAACCCCTCCCCTCCTCTACAGCCACAGAGTCCCCTATCTCTTCGAACAGAGCAACGCTGTCTCTCCCGCTCTCTGTCAAGCCCACCACCACCACCACCAGCCGCCCCAACCCCCCATTCGCTATCTCCGAGGCGATAACCATGGGAACAGCAGCACTGTGGGAACGGGCCACCAGTTGACCAAAATAGACAGCAGGAAAATGGAGGGAAAGAAAGAAAGAAAAGGCTCCCTGCGTCCAAGGAGGCCTGTGTGTGTGTGTGTGTGTGTGTGTGTGTGTGTGTGTGTGTGTGTGTGTGTGTGTGTGTGTGTGTGTGTGTGTGTGTGTGTAGGAGGTCCATGGGATCATCCAGACAGACAGGTACTCAGGCACTCCAGTCACCTCTGGTTTCCACCGGCAACAAAGGGGACGCTGAGTGGCTTGAGTTGTTACATTAATTCATTAATGGATATGCAGCTTTGGTTTGAGAAGTTCTCTTTCTCACACACACACACACACACACACACACACACACACACACACACACACACACACACACACACACACACACACACACACACACACACACACACACACACACACACACACACACACACACACACACACACACACACACACACGGTGTTAACAAAGGGGGCAGCTAGCAGTAGATGTGATGTTTCAGTCCTAACAGTCCTACAGTTATTAGATAGCGGCATCCCATACAAGGGGCAACACCCTTAACCACAAACACCCACACCCATACAGCACACTAATACTACACCATCACACACCCAGTCTCACCCACAACCACGCACCTCTAAAAGCACATGTGCAAACAACAAGTCTTCGGTCTGAGGGTTTACAGAAGTTAAGGAATGAGATGACTGGAAACGGTTGGCACTTAAAAACTCAGAAGGGTGAGGCAAAGTTCAACCAATACAAGGTTTTTTAATAATGACACATTTTCACTGTGAATGTTTTAATCATGGCTACTCTTCATGTTCATTTGGTTCCATCTTTCATTCTGAGCCACTTGGTAACTTTGTTTTATGAATCAATATTATTGTTATTATCAACATTTGATCCACTGTATTTGGACACCATTCATTTTTTATTTTGTATACTGGAGCTTTACTGATTGGCCTTTGGTAATAGATAATGTATATCAGAGATGTGATTCCTTCCACATCAAAGCTTTTACACTTGTGTAGATATCAGAAATAAGGCAACAATGTATCCAAACTGCTCATATTAGTGTGTCTATTTGCATTTGGTCCACAAGCAATGCTGCAAGTCTCCAGAGAGTACACACAAGAATACATACATGCAAACACACTCCTCAGACTTCATGACACAAGTTAAAATGCTGGGATGAAGTTCCTATGAGAAACACTAGACACTGGTTTTCCTTGGCCTGAAAGGGGAGGAGGAGGAAATAGGGTAAAGACGCAAGTTGCGCATCATCATAATCATCTTTTTCTTTTTTTTTACCTACTGTGGGTCTAATTTTCCATTCCATTTATATCCTGCGTGTCTCCCAGTAGCTTAAATGTCCAAGAAATCTTGGAAAGTCTCGGCTTCCACTTTTATTTTATCTCCCTTACTCTTTCCCCCAAACTTGCATTATTGCAACTTTGCAGTATTAAAGTTTTCCTCTTCCCATTTTCTTTTACACTGAAACCCAGATAACTTTGGATTCATCTCAGTATCTCTTTCATTTCTTTAACCTTCTTCTTTGTGAATTTGATATACATCCCTTCTCTGTACTCTCTTTTCTCTTTTCTGATTCCAATCAATCCATCTATCCACACTGCTCCCCCCTCATCCTTTGCTCTTTCAGGCCTTTCCCAGGCCAAGTAGCCTGACCTCTCCAGCCTTCTACCTCTTTGCTCCCTGGGGGTGGAGGGGGGGTATGCCTGTGACCATTCCCACCCTACAAGGACTTTCACTTTAATCTGACTCTGAGTAACAGAGGAGAAAGAGAGAACAAAACAGAAAATGTGTGCGTGTATGTGTGTGCACGCCAAGCCTGGAGCTCCCAAAGCAAACAGACTTCTAACCTCCTGATAGAATCACATCACGCAAACTGCAGGCTTTGGGAAGAACCACTGCAAGACTTACAGGGAAAATACACCATTGTGAATACAATGATTTCTTAAAAAGTATTTTGTAGAAATGTGCAATTGTTTGTCAAATTGCTGCCATATGACACGAGAAAACTGAATGTAGTTTGCCCACACTGCAATTAAGAGGGAATCTCACAACAACCACAATGCATTGTGCTCGTCCAATTAGCTTCTAGTGAGCTACTCATGGTATGTTTATGACCAACCAGTTACCAAAGACAAAATATATATAAATTATTATCATATATTATATTTACTAAGGCTTATTTACGATTTTCCTCATCGAGTCTGGATATCTTCAGTGTTCCTAACCCTAACCACTGTTTCTTTTACCTGTTTTGGACAACAATGAGCCGGACCAGATTGTGCTCAAAGTTCGATGCAGGCACAAGTTACAGACAACATAGCAACTGAGGTGCTTTTCTGTACAGCTGGCAAAGTCAGATGTAATATTTTTTAAGAAAACAAAGTCAGGTTTACTTAAGTTTGCACCAAACTCAGGTTTAGTCAAGTTTGTTGCAGTGCAGAGTCTGCAAAAAATCGCTTGAATCGCTTCTATCGCGCCGCTTGATCATAAATTTCAATTTTTGGATCATCAATTCAAATTGCGCTTGCGTCACGGATGTGACGTCGGGAGAAACTCGCCGCTGATTGGATGTTGCGGAGCGATGTCGCCTGAAAAGTCCCATTTTCCAACTTTATTCGCACCGCTTCAGACGCTCCATTAGCGTCGCCTGATATGAAATTGTGTGTTATCGCGCCATTTACATTGATTTTCTATGTAGACTTGCTGCTCAATTCGCGTCAGACGCTTTTGGTGTGAACGCCCCTTTACAGCTCCTGTGGTCGCTTCCTCCTCCATAGGCTTTTGCCTGATTCCACAGCACTATATTCAGCTTCATAAGTTGTAATAGTATCGCCACATCTTTACTCTGTTACATAATGATATCTTAAAGTATTTAGTAATATGATATTTTAGTGTCTGCTTTTACCTGTTGCTGGCATAACATGGTAGATGGGAGTGTTTTGGGAGACCAACGTTTTACAGCCCTTGTGGAAACAGTTTGTAGAATATACGACGCAGATCTCTCCACCAGTCCACCAGATGATGTGTTTTGCGTCACCTGGTGGACTTTTAATGGGAATTGAGTGGGGAGGTCTGAGTGCAGGCAACATGGAGGGATGTTAAACATTGTTCATTTGCATAGACTACCCACACTGAATAAACACTAATGATACAATGCTGGTTGAAAATCAGCAAAGTTTCCCTTTATGTTTAACGTTTAACACTGAGCTGGACACACATTCCCGAGACCTACACGTGCATAAAAAGAAGCTTAAAATCAGACATTTAAAGGATACTTACAGAAAGTACCAACCTATGCTAAGAACAATGAACTGTGAAAACGCAAACTTTCATTATGATGACAATCACGGTTTCGGTCAAGTCAAATGAAAACAGCAATACATCACAGGCTCATCAACTTTGAAACACAACTCTCACACAGACAAAAGTACAGTGGTTGAGTTCACAAACCACAGACTATGTGGGGGGTTACCATCCATTATCTCTGTCTCCGTGAGGTTTAAATTTAATTGTTGACACAACTCATTCTCGGAAACTACACACACACACACACACACACACACACACGCACACACACACACACACAAACACACACACGCACACTTGCAGTAACACACAGCATGCACATACACAGGGGTGTAGAGAGGAACCAACTCAGCCCACAATGGATGGTTATTGTTGTGAAGATATATAGGTCACTGGTTCCCTGCCCTGCTGGGTTTCTATGCTATCGGTTGCATTAAACACGTTCACATGACACTGAAGGTGTAAATCAAGTCTTAATTGATGGTTAGAGTGTAAATCTGCAGGGCTGTGGGTCCTGACAATCCTGATGGGAGTCACTTCTCACTTTAGACATGAGTTATAAACTCATGTGCATTCAGACACATGTCTGTGTTGCATATCAAGCATTTAACATTTAACAAATATCACAACTCATGATTGCTGAAGTACTACAGGTGCACACATTGTAAGATTCTATCAAAACTGCGAATCGTGAAGTATCAAGCTTTTTTATGACTCCAAAAGAATCGTTACAGAGATCTTTATTTTAACTTAACAGTCCTGAAACTCAATAAACAGAAGACAGGAAGACGCATACAATCACAATTTCAATACCACAACTGTATTGTGACACACAGACACAGACCACACACATTCACAGTGCAGAGAGTCAGCAATCATGAGCTGAGAGGTAGCTAACATTATGCAGCTGGTAACCTAACATTAGCAAAACGCAGGAGAGAAGGATAACATAATTTGCTTCCTAGAACCCCTTCATCCCACAGAGGTTGTTGTTATTATAAGCACAAACCTGGCAAGGATGAGGTATCTCTTCTTCTAAAACTTAAAAAAAAAAGACTCAAATATTGTTTTATAACTGTCAAACATTGGTTTCTTTTTGGTATTGGTTTCTTTTCATGAAATATATGCCACCAGATATCTAACCACAAACATAGCAGATCATTTTCTGCATTCTAGAGGGGTGCTATGTTGCTGTATAGCCATGTCCATGTTGTTGAACTGGAATACAATCCAATAAGCTAGTACATTTGGCTGAATAACAACTACAGGCTAATACGCAGTCTTGAATCAATCAGTCAACAGAAGACTGGTTCCATGTCAGCCTGTTAAGTTTTTTTGCCTCCACAAAAAAACTGAAGTAACCCTCAGATTCTTGGCTTAAACCTACAATCAAGTTACTCTCTCTCCTAGAAGTCACGGCAATCAGATCACAGTGCAAAAAAACGCTTCAAATAGAAGGTCTAAAAAACTGGGTTTCTGCCAAAAGGGGCCACTTGTAATATCACATGTGAGCAAGCATGGCTGCCTCAAGAGCATGACTGCATGTGGAGGAGTTACCCGAGCTACTAAAGTGGGCCCGTGTGCCACAGAGTCGTGGTAATGGCAAACCTCGAAAGCTTCGAGCTTTTTCTTAATGGCAGGTATTATAGAAAGGTTGACAAGAGTTCTTTATCATCCGTTAGTTGTTGCGCGGCGCAGGCAGAGCGAGCTTGGATGGTTTGGTTTAGCTGGTATGTTGCACTGTGTGTTGAGTGTGGGAGAATGATCTATGATTCACTAAGCTGCAAAGACCGAAGATCACATTTCACTATTGCAAGGGAAACCATTATACCATGACCACAGACACAAAGACAGTCATACCAGCAGTATCTGGGAGAGGAGTGCACAATTGTTAGGGCCTTTTCTCACAACATTTTCTACTTTTACCTTTTGATTTCCTTTTCATTCATGGAAACTACATTTCTAGGTAAATTAGGAGCATGGGTACAGATCATCTTAGCAGGAGATCAAACCAAGTTACCAAATTTTTACTCAAGATATCTTTAATACTTCAGTTTATAGTTCATACACTTCTAATTATACAAAACAACATTTAATAATGCATTTCTAATGGCTTAAGACCTGTTTTCTGTGTGGTGCTGTTGTCATTAACTGACCTTAGCTTTGTTATTATACTGCAAATAATTCTGCCTCCCTTAGGAGACTATTTAGAAGCAGAGGGCAATCGCTCACAGCAGCACAGTCTGGGTTTGCAGCTACTGTGCTCTGCAAAACATGAGAAACTTCCTCTTTCTGTGTGTATGTTTGAAAGGAAGGCATCAGTAAGTGGTTCCCTCTCTCTGAGCGGCAGGGGAAAGTAGACCCTCTCGAGTGCCTCTCGGCTTCCCCACCTCCCCCATGAGCCAATAACGCAGTCAGACAGAGAGACACACACACACACACACACACACACACACACACACACACACACACACACACACACACACACACACATTCATGCTCTCTCTCTCTCTCTCTCTCTCTCTCTCACACACACACACACACTCACTCAGACACACAGTGTGGTTTCTCCTCTGGAGGGGAACATAAACAGGGCTGTCTGTCTGCGAGCGGAGAGCTAGTTCTCATGACATCACCACCCAGCAGGAATGCTCTGCTCTGCCCCGTCAAAACCCCTCCACCGGCCAGCAACTCGCACACACGCACACACATACACGCACACACACACACACACATACACAAAAACACATGTTGAATGATTTATGCACGTCCACATTTTCACAAGAAAATGTACCACATACACAACACACACTCAAAATGGCATTTTGAGCCACTTTCTCTCCTCTGGCATTTTCTTACTTTGCAATTGTTTTTAATTTCTCTCCACTTGCAGACATGCACTATCTCTGCATCCCTTCCCTTATCTTTATCACTCTGTTTCGCTCATTCCTCATACTTTCATATCTGTATTGCCTGTGCTGTCCACAGTATCAGACCACACACACAGACCACAGACACAGAGAGCAAGCGTGAGAGAGAAATGAGAGACCACAGTATAACCAGCTCAAAACAGAATGAAGCTATATCACCTATGAGAAACTTTGTGTGTGTGTGCGTGTGTGAGTGTGTGTGGGTGTGGGGGACATGGGAAATTACGCACTACTTCATTGTATTGGTGTTTGGAGGAAAAGCCCTATTGAAGCTCTCCCTCCTTCCTTCTCACCTCTCTTCCTCCCTCTCTAACTCTCCTCCCGTTTCCATCCCTCCATCATTTCCTGCTGCATCTATCTCTTGTTCAACACGTCCCTCCATCACCCACTGCTATTTTCCCCTTCATATTCCACCTTCTTGCATCCCTTTCTTCAGCTCAACCTGCCACTGTCACAAATTCTCACAATTTCTCTCCCTTCTCTTTTTCCTCCTCTCTGTTTCTCTCAGGCTTTTGGGGAAAGCAGTGACAGGAAGCAGCTTGGCTCTCAGACAATGGAACACATCAAAAAGCAGCACCAGCCTCACCAACTTCACACACACTCGCACGCACACACACACACACACATTCACTCACGCACACACACATTCACTCACGCACACACACAAACAGAGCAAGACAAACAGGACATTCCAGCTGCCGGCTGCACCGGATTCCTCGCCTTGGCTAATCTGAAACGGAGAGTGAGACTGGGAGTGGAGCGGAGAAGCGAGGCAGGGTGAGAACAGTGGGTGAGGGAGAGCAGGAGAGATGGAGAGAGAGAGAGAGAGAGAGAGAGAGAGAGAGAGAGAGAGAGAGAGAGAGAGAGAGAGAGAGAGAGAGAGAGAGAGAGAGAGAGAGAGAGAGAGAGAGAGAGAGAGAGAGACCAAGCAGCAGGTGAGAAGGAGAAACAGATATAGAGAGGTAGGGAGGGGAGAGAAATAAATAAATGTTTGGGAGCAAACAAGCAGCTGAAAAAAATGAGATTTAGAATTTTTTTTTTTTTTTAACCAATGAAGGCCTACTGTAGTATAAATGTTTCCATATAATTGTGTCATCGTGCATATCTGAGTGGGCATTTGTGTATAGTCATAAACAAACAAATTTAACAGCATATGCCTCTCACCTAATGTCAGCTAAGATTGGCTCCAGCTCCCCCGTAACCCCCTAAAGGATAAGCGCTAAAGAAAATGGATGGGTGGAAGGATGTTATGATACTGTGAATACTAGAGCCTGAACGATACCGGAGTTTTGGGGCAGATGGCTATACCGATAGATATATCTTACTTATACAGAACAAAAAACAAAAACACACATTTTTTGCAATGATCCCTCAAACACTTGTGACTATGTAATGGAGGCATCATATTTTATAGGTTAGCAACAAACTCGATTGTATAACATGAAAGCAGTGCACTTTAACAGTTAACTTCACTGGAAATTTAATAATTTGAAATAATTAAAAATAGATAAAACACAGAACAAAAAAAAACATGTACGTATATATTAATCCTGAATTAAGAAAAAGGATCAGAAAAACATGAAATGCCATATAACTTTTTTTGTTTTTAAATATCAGTGCATATCGGACGACATACGCCCAAATGGATATCTGTGGCCAATATCTGCTGACCAATATATCAGTCGGACTCTAGTGAGTACCTACTCGGGGTCAGCAGAAAGTAAGAAGCTGTTTGCTAAATGTATTAATTTTAACTGAAATTGACTTTTTGCACATGATCCCTGACAAATAAGTTTGATTTTAAAAAGATGTTTTCATATATGTCATCAGCCATTTAAAAATGAATGTGTGATCTACAACCAGGTAATTTCAATAGTGTCCTGACATGCATTTAAATAAGGAAGAGCGAATGAGAGACAGGTAGAAAGAGAGAAAATGGGAGTGGAAGTAGATGAAGTGAACAAGGGAAAAGACAAAGAAGTACTCAAACCATGTCTACACTATTGCATGAATTTTTTCAAAAACACCATTTACAGTGTTTGTTGAAAAAATGTTTTCATTGAGGGTTTGCCATCTGAATTTAAAAAGGCCTTCTTTCAGGCAGTTGGCAAACAAACAAGTAAAAAGGTTGTTTGAACATACCATGAAGCCTGTTTTGACAAACAACATGCACGCTCGATCTGGAGGACAGAGCCTCGCTTATCAGACTTTCTCTATTGTCACCTTTTTCAGTTTCAATATACAGATAGCACATTGCAGCTGCTCACATTGCACTATATTTCTGTTTCCAGACCGTAAAAGAGTTACATGATTGTCATCAATGCTATAAGTTTACCTTGGCACTGAATTCATGTTTTATACTTGTAAGGGGTTTTTACAACACAAACAGGAAAATATGTCCTTGACAATACCTGCATTGTATGATCGGCTATACTCACATAAAAGGTATGGACAAACAGCAGAAAGTTGGCTTCTTAAAACTGCTTTTAAGCAGAAGTACACTGACCATATTTGTGAGAGGCTCACAAACTGAAACTCTACATGTTAATGTTCAACCCACAAATCAGATGCATCATTTAAATATTTTCACTGGGAACATTAAGTGGATGGGTCACCAAGTGTTTATGTATGACATTAGACATGATGTAAAGTGATGGGAGAGCGAGGAGAGGCTGATCCGACAGGGTTGTGACATGAGAAGGAAGCACCACAGATTATTAACTCTGGAGTGAATCCTAGATGTATAATTAAATAGTCTGAAAACCACACACACACACACACACACACACACACACGCACACGCACACGCACGCCTTTCCAAGTGGACAAACCCCAGCGGTGCTTAAGCGACTATAAATTCACACACAAGCATGCAGATACACATCATACGTGCACCCGCACTCACAGGTGTCATTGCATTGCTATGCTATCCTGGGGCCAACTTGACTGTGGGAAAAGAAGGCAGGCATAATTTCTTTAAGAGCAGATGCTTGGTGAGTGATGGCTCATCTTCTTCCTTATCTATCTCTCTCTGTCTCTCTCTCTGTATATGTATGTGTATGTGTGTGCGTGTGCGTGTGTGTGTGTGTCTACTATTGTGTCTGCTCAGACAACCATGAGAATCAACTTCAAAATGAGTCAGGGACACTGAAGGCACATCTCACAGGTTACAAGCTGCAGGATTTTAGGGGATTTTCGCATGTTTCTAAACAAAGCTGTCTGTTTCTCACAAAGTCAACATTTAACCACAACTGACAAACTACAGAAGTGTCTATTAAAGCTAAAATACAAATATCTATACTTGAAAATATACATTATCTAAAGATTTTCTTAACTATTAAAATTAATTTGATCCTCAAAATGTCATTTTCTAAAGACTTTTCTTAAAGATGAGCTGGTATGACAGCCTCAGATGACCAATTAAGATCATTATAAAACAAATGAACATTTCAATTCTACAAATAGCTAAATTAAAGATTCTGAGAAAGCTGTAATAAAAACTTAGAAAACACAATTTTTTCTTTCACACATATGAAGACTTTGGTGTCATGTAAGGGATATCACTGGAACACAGTTCAATTAAATCATTTTATATGTGAATTTACCTGTATTTGTCAAGCATGATATATTTTTACATCAGAAAAATCACTACTGATATTGTGATTTTAACCATATTGCCCATTTTGCTTTTCTCCCTATTATTAATCCAACCACGATATATATTGTGTATACAATAAGATTAATTAATAACACTGGACTTCTTAATTAGCGTGGTACCATGGTTTCCTCTTTCATTGACTTCATTATGTTCCAGTGTATTATGATGAATAATCATGCATCGTGGCAGAGGGATACAACACATGTGTACGTATTTGACGGCCTGGGAATGAGAACTTTTTGGTCATTTCAGACTAAACCCTAATCCTAACACAAGCACTTCAGGCCATCCTTAGTGACTCACTGAGTCAGCTTCCCATTCCGGCGAAAAATTCATCTCCACATCAAATGTTATCCCCCTGAGTAGCCAAGTGAAAGCTAAATATTTGTGGTCCGGTCTTACTTGCTCACTCATTCATGAACTTACACACTGGAGTGACACAACAATCACAATGGCCTTTCCTGATCTGGTTCCATCGACAGACAGACAGACAGACAGACAGACAGACAGACAGACAGACAGACAGACAGACAGACAGACAGACAGACAGACAGACAGACAGACAGACAGACAGACAGACAGACAGACAGACAGACAGACAGACAGACAGACAGACAGACAGACAGACACAGGTACAGCATGTCGCCCTTGAGACAAAAAACAGACAAAGGAGACGGACATACAGGCCACTCAACAGTCACTCATAACTACATAACTGCTCCCACTAACAATCAACATGTGTGTATGCCAGAAAGAGTGACCTGTGTTATGTGTGAGCAACACTTTATCCCAGTGTGTGTGTGTGTTCACTTTTTGCACTTTCTCAAACTGTGTGTGTGTGTGTGTGTGTGTGTGTGTGTGTGTGTGTGAGTGTGAGTGTGAGTGTGTGTGTAAGTGTAACAGGAGACGCGAAGCCTTCACCACACACAGTGGGAAATATTTGGGATGGTTTCCCTCGGAATGTCTTGGCGTGCCTATGGAATGCCCCCCTCCTCGCCGTCTCCTCCTCCCCCCTCTCTCTCTCTCTCTCTCGCTGTCGCTCCCTCTCGTCTCCGGAGAGGGGAGGGAGAGGCAGAGTGGGAAAACGGCGGGACGCACAAATTCAACCCCTGTTTTGTCACCGCGCACAACGCTACACGCACAGAGACGGTGCATGAATGCGGACGGAGTCACCGAGCTTAAATGCTTTATGCAAGTTTCTGAGAACGTGACATGGGTGTTGGGGTTTCAGAGCTCGTGTGTGACCGCAGTGTGACACTATGCATATTTGTGGTTACCTAAAACAAGAAAGCAAATATGACTTCAGGTGTGAGAATAGGGTAGAGTTCAAGTCTTCAAAAAGGATCTTTCGTTTTCTGCTGGACTTTAAAACATCCTGAGTGTGACTAACCCTTCTGCACTCATACACTCACACATGCACAAATATACACACACATACACACAGGCAGTGAAGGGTAACTTTAAACGTGTCTCAACCTCTCACATTCCTCCTGTTTCTCAGCCCGCGGCTCTCTTTGTAGATCAAAAGGACAGACAACAAGTCTTTCTATCGCCTCGCCCTCCTTCACCCCTCCTCTTCCTTCATTGCCATCTTTCTCAGACACTCTCTCTTCCTCTCTCTCGCTCTCTCTCTCTTCCTCACTCAGCAAACACTCTTCTCACTTGCACACAAGCTGATTATTTCTGACTTTCTCACACAATCTCTATAATACCATCTCAGCTAATCCGGGCTATTTTTATGTCTTTCTCCTTATCGCTAACTCACTTGCTTTCAGTGCTGTTCCCTTTTTCTCTCGGTCTTCTTACCTCCCTGCCATCACCTCTGTTCTCACTTCTCTCCCTCCCTCCCTCCCTCTCTCCCCTTTTCCTCTCCCTTACACCCCCCCCCAACCCTCAACCAATCTCTCCCACCCCTCCCTCTCACGGTGTGGCGGTTCCTGTTGCTCTTGTTTTCACTTCCCCAGTAGTCTGGTGCGTGGGAACCAGTGTTTCTGCTGCAATAGTGTCTATGACTGTGTCTGAGTGTGTGTGTGTGTGTGTGTGTGTGCATCTGTGGCCAAGTGTGTGCGCTCAACTGCTACGTGTGCGTGTTTAAAGGTGCTGAGGAGACTTTGTGTTTGCCTGTGTATGTTAGTGTCAGTATGTGTTTGTCAGTTCGGGGTTTTGAGCGGGTATGCGTATCACTGTATATGAGTATGTGTGTTTGGTTGGTTTCATGTCTATCTTTCAGGCAATCTCTGCTATCTCAACATGTCTATAAAAGGCCAGTATGGGACATCTGATGGAACTACGCAACCCCAACGGAAGTGTGTGTGCGTGTGTGCGTGTGTGTGTGTGTGTGTGTGCGCGTGCATGTCCGGAAAGTATAGACAGAGCAGGCATTAGTGGTAAGGAAAGGATACAGCTGAATAAGGAAACTGTAATGGACCAATCGCCAACTCCACCCTCTTACCCAACCCTGTGCAGGAATCCAGAGATGAAATTTTGTTAAATGCTGTGACATTTGTCAACATCCTGACACAGTGAAATCTATCGAAACACATCTCGGAGTCGAAACAATATGAATAACAAGGCATGTTGATATATGGAGAATAAACTATCAATAAATGATTTTTTTTGATGATCACAAATGAAAAACAATAACTACTGTATGTTCACATCCTGTAGTTTTCTTTAGTGCTGGAGGTGAGTGACACTTGTTCTACTGGGTTAAAAAAAGAATGATGACTAAAAACACAGTCATGTAACTGCGGTGACCAAATATTTGATATGCTTGAAATGAGTATAAGCTTCAGCTTGGATATATAGTTTGCATGCAGGACACAGATGCTTTTGACAAACCTACCTCGTACATACACAATACTTGTACGTAGGATCTGTTTATTGATAGTTTGGTTCTGCACTGGAGATTTGTTGGCAGTAAGAAAAATATATTTAAAAAAAAACAAACTTCCAGCCTCATCCTTTCATGGCATTGCTGATAATTATATGATAACACATTTTTATCCCAGCCACACTGCATTTAATCTTTAAGTCCGCCTGACTCCTTTTGTTTTTGTAACAATGAATATATTTCTACTGGTTATCAATCCATCCTGTGTTGTACCCCTCTGCCATGACAAATAGCACATTTCCATAAGTTGTTCTGCCTCTTTTAGAGTAGATATGTGAGAAACTATTTCTTTCATATTAGTCTGAATCAGTGTGTCATAAAAGCTTGCAATGCAGTGTCTTTTTTTTTTAAACCAGCTCTTCATTGTACAAGCCTGCAGACAAGGATACCCATACACAGAAGGCCCTTCTACATCTCCCTTTCGCTCTTGGGGTCTCCATGGTGGACACATTCCTATGCCTCTAAAATCTGTGTGGCCTATTGATACACAGAGACAAACATTAACCCTTTCCCTGCAAAATCTTTACACACACACACACGTACACAAGACTGTGGTTAATCTCCTCTTCTCTGTCTTTTTTTTTTTTTTTACTTCTCTTTCCTCATGGCATTCATCTGTAGTGTATGTGCATGAGGGAGAAGCACAGAGAGACAAAGGGAGAGAAACTAACCCATCCATTGCTAATCAGAGAGCTTTACAATCAGATAACAAAGGGGTTAACTTCGCCTGGGTGGGCCTTGGAGCAGCCCCCAGGGTGAAAAACTCTCTCTCGCTCTCTCTAACACACACACAAAAACACACACACACACACACACACACACACACACACACACACACACACACACACACACACACACACACACACACACACACACACACACACACACACACACACACACACACACACACACACACACACACACACTCTTCAGAGGACATTACATTGACTTACATTAATTTCCTGGAGACAAATCCTAACCTTAACCATAACCACCACATGTCAAAAAGGAAACCTTAATGTAACCCAAATCTGGCCTTCACGTTAAACCAAGTCTTCACCCTAAAAGTAATGATTTAAATTAATGGGACTTGGACTTTTGTCCCCATAAGGGGGTCAACTCCCCACAGCATGACTATGTAAACAGATCTATGTCCCCACAATATGAGGAATACATGGACTGACCACACACAAATACACACACACCCACATACCTTAAATTGTTATTAACTAGTATTGTACCTGACAATAATCCATTTTAATATGAACTGCATTGATTTTTAAAGTTACCTTTTCATCTTTAAGGTTCAGTAAAGTCATTTATTGTCTGTCCTAAATAAAGAAACATTTTTGGATATTTTGTTTTAAATAATTAATTTCAGAAAATGATTATATAGCTTAAGGGGACATACAACCTCAACCAGGACATTAAAAAGAGATTACTCACATCTTAGGACCATCTGATTGAAGTATATAAACTGATGGGAAAGATCTGCGGGAGAACCGTTTCTAGTGGTGTGAAACACCAAATCATTTTAGAGGTCACATTTGGTCTTCCTTTGGCCATAATATGTCAAATTAGCCTCCTCTTGAAGTGGTGTTTGGAGTGACCCATAAATAGGGACGGTAGGAGGAGGACCATTTGTCCACTGGTCGTCAGACAGGTTTTTTTTAGGGTGCTTGCGTGTGTTTGTATCATCATCAGTAGCATCAAGGTGGTCCAAGTTTTCTACATTTTGGGTCTGAGACAATTGCACCTAATGGTGTATCTTGACACATTTGGGCCCCCCTACTAAGAGCTGGCCAGAACACCCAAGTTTAGAAACTGCCCAGCACACACCACTGCCACACACAAATACAGCCGCTGTAGCACACACACAGGTTTCCCTAAACAGCCACCCACAGAGATATTTACAGGTCAGGTGCAGTAAATAAAACTGTTTTTGGCAGCAACTGCCATTGGAAGTCTCTTCAAGGCTTTGCAGAATTATAAAACAGGAATTAAAATAATGCAGTGTAAAGCACTGTACATGTTTCGGTAATTGAGGGAAGAAGAACAAAACACTAAAAAAGATTTCTGAGGAAACATGAATGACAAATATTCAGTTTCATTTCCTTCCAGGTTCAACTCTTTCATCCTGGATCCCTCCTAGTGGTTACATTATCTTTCAAATCCTACATTTTGAAAAAGATTAAAATAGCGATTGTTTACTTCCTCCCCCTCCTCATCCATCCATCCATCACTCCATTTTCCTTCTTCCCTACCACATCCTCCAGCTCCTCCCAGGGCATACTGAGGCATTCCCAGGCCAGATGGAATAATGCAATCCCTCTACAGTCTCTTGGGTCTGCCCCAGGGTCTCCTCCCAGTTGGACATACCTCCACAGGGAGGCAACCAGAAGGGATACTAATTAGACGGCCTAGTTGGCTACCTTCAATGTGAACGTGCAGCAGTTCAACTTCAATCTGCTTCCGAATGTTTGAGCTCCTCATCCCTGTCAGTGAGGGTGAGCCTGCTTGTATCTGCAATCTCGTTCTTTCAGCCACTGTCTCCACATTACACACAGCAACCCACATCACTGCCAATGTCATACCAATCTGCATGCCAATCTCTCACTCCATCTCAACATCACAAGTGAACAGGAGCCAAAGACAGTCACATAGAGGCGAAAACTCTCCTCCTGCGCAACACTGGAGAAGAGTTTGGTTTCAAGAGTTTGGTACTGGAGCCAACGCTGAATGTAGACGTAAACCAAACCATATGACGTTTCTGTAGCTTCACCTTTTGCAGTAACTTTTGCTCCTTCTCCAACATAGAGGTGACATTCCACGTCCATAAAGGCAGTTTTTGTAGCCGGAGCTCAGCATGTCAAGACCCCATTTTGCCTGCTTTGAAAAAGCACTTCTTCTCCCTTTGCCCTTACAATTGATACAATTCTTCCCCTTTCACTGAGTATTACACAATAAACCACAGCCACCACAAGCTTGGTTCTCATAATTCAGGAAGCTAGCCAGTTCAGCAGTGTTTATTAACCACAGAGATATTGCCTGAGATTCATGTTTCTTGCACTTCTCACTGAGATAGGACTTCAATCTTTTCCCTTTTCTTTCTCAATGAAAGTTACTGTGAGTAAAGTTTCAGCTAAATGCCTGAAACATAAATGTATCGTGTAATTGTATGTATGTAATCTGTTAATCTAATCAGTCTTTTAGCAGACTGACACAGAACTCAGCCGGTGCCAACATTTATACACAGTTAATTTAACAAATATTTTCAGAAGGAGCGTAAAGTTTCCTACCTGGCAGCGGCTGAATATATCGCTGGGAGTGGGCTGGACGTTGAAGTGTCTGAGGACTCTAACCGCCTGGTCTCTGGCTTTTTCTGAACAGTCTAGGGAGAGACAGCGACCCTCACCCACCTGGGACCGCAACTACATGGGGAGACCCACAGAAACCAAATCAATACAAGTGAACAATAAACACACATTAAACACATCACTGGATTGCAGGTTGATGTTTCTTCATAGGTTCCCTCTGGCATGCATGCATTACTTACACTTAGGTATGGTTGTCCACATGTGAGTATGACTCGGCCTTCGGCTTGTGCTAACTGAAACACAACACATTAACATCAGGACAAAAGGACACAATAAATAAAAAACCTGCAATCTCTACATTGTGTAGCATTGGCTGACTGTGTTTGGTTCCTTCATGTATTTATTGTCCTTGTATAAAGAGCTAAGTGTATGTCTTCAGCTTAGACCGCTAACTCAACTCACCATTGCTGCTTTTCTGTGATCATCAGTGTTCTCCAACATGACCACATCGACTCCTAAACAGCGCAGGTACCTCCCGAGCCCCTGCAGCATGTTGTCACACACCACCCGCAACTGCTGGGGGGGCAAAGCGGGGGAGTCCTCTGAGGGCTTCTTGCCACACAGGAGGCCTTTCTCTGTGTCAGAGCGAGGGGGACTGAGCCTTTGAGCCCCCTGACATTCCTAAATGGACAGAGACAATAATGTGATACTTAACTGATCCCCATAGGGGGATTTTCTTTTCACTTGCACCGCAGTGCAGGGAGGTCAAAGCACAGGGTGAGCTATACAACTGCACCCCTGGAGTTGATAGGAACTGCCGAAGTGTCTTGGTCAAACACACATTGTCCCTCCCTGCAGGCTGGATGCTCACACCCGGGTTCTGCAGTTGAAGGTTTTCCATATTGTGTTAATCAGAAGCTCACAGGACTAAGAATTGTATTAGCACAATAGTTATAAAAAATACATACATCAGACACGTTGGATCATGTCTAATGACTGTTCTAAAGAAATGTGCAGGAAAACACTCAAATTTGGACGGCGTGTATGAGGAAAAATCTCATATGTGCTGTCGTTTAAATGCCTTTTATTAAAAATACCATTCTGACACAAAGCCTGTTTCCTCAGGATCCTTGTTTGTTCATAGCAAAGTCCTAACAGGAAAGTGTTTGTACAGAGATGTTTCTGATAAAGTAAAGTAACAGTGTGTAAGTCTGAGAGGAGAACCATAGTCCACTTATTCAAAGACAAACATGAACATGTCAAGGTCGGGTCAACACAGGTCAATTAGTAAATGAAATCAAGCTTCAATGATTTCTTATCTCATCAATTAAATTCCCATCTGCTGATTTCAGTTTATCTGTCTCTATCTGTAGTATCTGTCTTGAAAAAAAAGATAAGAAAAGAGTCCGTTTTCCTGAGCTATGTGTCTTTTGTGTGTTGGCCTTCAAGGAAACTTGTCTTTTTAATTTATTTATCATCACATCCTAGACTTCAAACCATTTGGTGTCCATGACAATCTTATAAAAATAAGTAAACAAACATTGTAAATAACAGCAATTGACCCCTGACCTGTTTCTTTTGCGTTGCTCGTTTATCCTTGTGCTTCTTCTCTCCTCCCTTCTCTGATTGGCTTGAAGAGATGCTGCGCAGGTCTGCTGGCAGCCCAAAGGATGCTGGGTTGCTGGAAAGGACAGAGTAAACATCCAGCAAACAGTAGGCATCTGCCACTAGAAGGAGGTTGAGAGAGAAAGAAAGAGGAAGATTGGAGGGGTGGGGTTGGGTTTATTGGTTTGTAGTTCGTCAGGGGACAACAAAATAATCTGTGATATTCTATAGTGAAAAGAACAGCGACCATCTGTCTCTCTGTCATTGTGTGCCTGCGCATGTATAATACTTTACCTGCATATCTAATTTGGCTGATGCGTAGCGGCCGCTTCTCCCAGTTGGACATCTGCTCCGTCTTGTCCAGGGGCCTTCCCAGGACCTGTTGTACCAGCAGACTGAGGCCTTTCTCTGCAGAGCCCTCTCCTACCAGCACCTCCTTAGGGCCATTTTGAGTCCCTTTGAACTTTGAACCACGCTGGGTCTATGTAAGGCATTACAGAAATGATGAAGATTTGTCCATTAAACACTTGTTTCCTTTCACTAAAAAAACAAGGTTGCAAACTCAACAGCTTGATTCATTTTGACAATGCAAAGTTCCGGGCAAAACATTTTAAAACGTTCAAATAGTTCCTCCCATCTATTGTTCTGCCAAGACATACTGTTTCAGCCAGGCATCTTCAAAAATATGCCTTAGATTCCTCATTTCCTGCAATAGGCAACCTACACTAACAGATGGTGAATTGACCCATGTTGCCATTTTCATACTCATATCCTCCTAAAAGACTATGAGTCACCTCTAGTCCTGTACACCTGGCTGCATGGGATACAGTGGACAAGAAAAAGAAAACACTGATGCTTGTCAAGCTCAACCAGTTCAAAAAAATCCCCTAAAGTCTTCCTAAAGTTATTTTTTATTATATTTATACACAATTTTAAGTTGAATGTCATAATAAGTGTAAAATAAAAACGTTTTTATTTGTTTTAAATGTTTTTTTTAAATTTTAAAATAGAAATGTGAGATCAGTTCTCAGGCGTCAGCTTTTGCTTTTATAAAAATCTACTGAAATATGGAATTACTAATTTATCAAAACAAACTCTGCATTTGTAGAAACGTAACACCTCTTTTAATAAAGAAAACATGATAGTCTTGTGGTTCCTCTTTAGACCACATTCCAGATTTAATTTTAAAGCATATTTGTATGAAATTATGTGAACGACAGGATAATGTTACCTTTTGGTGTATACTAAGAAGATCAAGCACCCCGTCCATCTTTAATGGCTCCTCTAACAATTGGTGCCAGGTGGCCAAGAGACACTTGAGATCTCCGGCCATACCATAACCTGAATGAAGAAAAAAAGAGAAATGGTGGAGACAGACCTATAAACAGAAATGCCACAGATACTTTTCACTTAACTTTTGTCAAGTCTGCTGCTTACCCAGTTTAATGACATTGTGTGCAGAGAAAAAGCTCCTGATGAAACTAATAGTATCTGGGTGTTGACACAATCCGTTTGCACAGAGGTCTAATAAGAAAACCTGGTCAAAAACTGCAAGCTGTATCAGAGCAACTCTCTGAGTTGAGATACAGCCAAATGTAGGCTGCCACTCCATGTCAACTCCTACTATGGCACCATCCTAAGATCAAAGACAGGGGACAATAAGACAACAGCAAAAATACAGTGTTTTTAATAGTAAGCCCAAGTGTCTGCCCATCCTTTATAAACATTTTCACTCATGGCTGATTTAAACTTAAGACAAAACCTTGTTTTTAATCAAGGAGACAACATTTTATTTGGTAGCATTTACTTCTCAGTACCTTGAGCACAACACTTCTACATGTCTGGAGAGCTTCCGGAGTGTCCACAAAGTGAACCTTGTCTTTGGTGACTGGCACCTGGTAAAACTTATGACAGTGAGACTCAGATGGCTTCCAGTCCTCAGTCTGTGCCGAATCACCCAGATGCTCTAGTCTGAGTTAAAGGAGACAGAGTGAGAAAAGAGACAACATAAAATCAATTAATGCAGAAGGAGACTGGATAGACGACTATATTAGGGAACCAGAAAAACACAACACGTCACATATCACAAGACATTAGGTCTTATGATTTAGCATTGTATCTGAAATATGGGATAGGTGGTGAAAATCAAAGTCATTTACTCATTCATCAAAGTCACCCTATAATAGTCTAAAAAGACTCATAGTTAATGTAACATTATAGCAAACACAATCAATATAAATAGTAAGCAGATAGGATCCAAAAGTCTGAGACTTTTGCAATGGGAAAGTGGTCTCAGACTTTAGTTCCCATTGTATATTCAGTATAAAATATACATTTATTAGACAATGTGAAGTAGCTTTTGCCCAAGATAGATAAATCAATAATCTAACTGATAGCAGATTGTTTTGCGATGTGTGAGAATGCGGATGTGAGGAACAAACTTTAGGCTCCAGGTTGAAGTTCAGGGACAAAAGCACAGACGCCACACTTATTCCTCTTTTTTAAAAAGAAGTACAGCATAAGCATACCACAAGTTGTACAATAGGTTATGTTTAATGCGTATTTTGGAACAACTCACTGTAAATGTGTCGGTAGACTCTGCTGTGTATCCCATACCCCAATAGGAAGGCGATGTCTGGGAATGCTGTATCTCAGTGACCACTGGGAGGCTTTCTGAAGACCACTGTACCTCACCAACATCTCCACCAACTGGATCTGTAGCTCGAGGTCATCTGCCACTACGTACTATACAAGCATGATATACACGCATGCTTAAAAATCACATTCTGAATATGAAAATACCATTATATATACCGTTTCTCTCTACACACACCTACCTGCACATGGTCACTCCAGTTCTCCTGTGTCATACTTTTCTATGAGAAAACAAAGTGAAAAACGGGTATAAAAAAATTACAAAATCAGTGTTATTCATTACTGACTAATACCATGAAACCTGATTAATCGTTTCTATAATATAATGTTGTTAAATTAAATCTGGTGTGTTCCAACCAGTCTTTGCTCCACATGCTTATAAACTGCCACCATTGTTTTTTCAGTGATTGAAGGTGACAATAAGATCTTTATCTTATCATCTTTTTAGACAGCAGACTCTCCTGAAAGTCAGGAGAATTGATACTTTATTTATTTTTTCTCTCAATCTCGTAGGTCTGACCCTCACAGTCTTTCTTTGGGTAAACTCAAACACCTCCCTCTGTTCATGTTTTTCAGGAATTGAATCCATCCTTCAATCTTATACCAACCGATATTCTACTGAGACTTTTTTAACCAGCTTTTGTTGGCGGAATTCTGTTCGGTAATTAAATTTGACAAATGTGAAACTAAAACCAGAATATGAGATCTAAAAAAACATTTTGAATAAATATTTCATAATGACATAATTAGGCCCTCAAGACAGAAGGAATGTACTGTACATACCGCTTACCATATTTTTATTCATTTAAAAAGATTATTCTTCAAGGGTGTGTCAACTAAACTCTATATATCACTTTATAAAAATTTAAATATTGGCAAATTAATTCCTAATCATTTTAAGCAGTGCATGCGCCAACTAAGCTTATCTTTACCCTTGGAGGTTTCAACATCTCTGTGGGAAAGTCTTCTCTTTCTTTTCCCATCCATATTACACTCATTCACAAAAGGCCCATGCCCTGCTTCTCTTTCACCTACATTTTGGAGTATTTAAGAAAACCATCCTTAGGAATCAGAGGCTGTGCTTCGGTACGTTAATTAATTCAAGGCTCTCATATATAGTTTGCAGATGGTGAAGAGTATAATTTAAAAATATAAAATTTAAAAAGGCAACCATTTAGTTGAGTACAGTTTATAAAAACTGAACTACACCATCAATTTGGTCTTGGAAACTGAGGTCAGAAACAAATACTGACATGTTCCTAGCTAGAGGCTTTACATAGCTGAACTGATAAGATTGCCAAGAAATCAATTAAAAAGATACATTTAAGGAATGTAATTAATACATGTGATGCCGACGGTCTGAATTATTATTAGGTAAGAAAATATAAATCACTGATGACTGCTTATATAACCGCTACTTATTATATATCACTTACCTCTACAAACCTCTTGTACATGAGGAAACGCATAGAGTCCTGTCTCCTCTTGTGCAGAGCATTGGGACAAAGTGCTGCATCAAAAAGACAACATCACTGTCATTTCTGCCTGAGGTGCATACACAGATGCCAAAATGAACTACACGTGTGCACCATCTCACACCTTGATCAATGTTGAATTTCTCCACAAGTCGTAACACATGTTTTGTCAGCATTTTGGGCTTGATCTGTCCCATGCAGTGTTTGGAAACAGAGAGGCGTGGGAACTGCCTGCGGAAACAGACACAGCAATACAGGCTCATACTGCAGCAAACTCACGCCAATTTTTTTTTTTTTAAGGCTTCCAACACATTCATACATGCTCCATACTTGCTTATCATTTCCGCACTGAAATTGGGGTGGCACCAGGAATCTAGCAGTGTGACCAGTCGTAGTTCCAGGTGATTGTGGCCTGTGACGAAGGACTCTGCCAAAGACAACTTATCCTGTAGGATGAGTGGTACACATATCTGCAGGAGAAAATTTGATGAAATTATTGAGGAAGTTTGTTAGCACATCTAAATTATGCTCATATATTCAGTGTTTATGGATGAACACACACAAAAGATTATACAGACAGATGTTTTCTCACCTCCTCCATATTCAGCTCTTTCTGTAACTTCAGCTTTACACTGAGGACTACAGCCTGTGAAAAACAGCAGTGATTCAGTGTCGCTATAGAAAACAATTTAATTTTACTTTCTAAAACTTTGAGAAATAAACTTCACACTCACCTCTTTGTGGCAGTTGAGGGCCTGTAACCTCACAATGTGCAGTTTGAGGATGTCTGGATCTAGGGAGTTGAGTTGGTAGATATTTATGAGACTGTCTACAAAGCCGGGCTGGGTATCTGTTAGTAGGCTGAGAGCCCGACGTTGGACGGCTAATGCTTGCTGCTCTGAAAGTGAACTCAGTGTAACCTGGTAAAAGAAACCAAAAAATTACCTCAGAAATGTTTTCAAAAATAATAGACAACATGAATTGAAAACATGAAGAATGGTGAAAATTGAGAGTCTGAAAAGTGAAACAAGTGTTGTTGAAATAGATTTTTAATGAAAGTCATTAGTCATGAGACAACAGTTGAAGACTTCAGACATTATTTGCTGTGCCTCGGATATACAGCATGTAGCTGAACTCTGAAGCAAGCTGGCTATGATAATAGCAGTGCTTTTATGTGTGTGGGCATAAAGGTACTTCATCAGGGGGCCAGGAATAGTTTAGATGATCAATGTGTTCCAGGATTCTCTTTAAGTTGCAAAGCACCTCATAAAACTGGCTTTAAAGTCACTCAAACCCTCATCTCAGACACCCACCTCTGTCCATAAATCAACTTAAAATGTTTGAAAAAGACACAAAGCACTTTGCTCTAAATATTGTTCCTGCCATCTTCCAACTTAGGGCCTTGTAACATTTTTATACTCCTTCACCACCTGGCTCTAGTCTGAACACTGTGCAGTCACATTAATGTCTACAGCAAACACAATGCTGTGTTCTAACAGTGAATTTATGCACATATTTTACCAATTTATAAATTCAGCTGTGTGATAAATCTCACATATATTGATTATTATTTTAATGTGTACAAAGAAATCAAATCTGTTAAGCCATTTATCTGAAAGAAAGAAACATTTATTGTCTGCAGATGGCAGAGTGGAAAAGTGGGAAAATAATCTATTTACTTTTCAAACTTTTTTCATAAAGATAGTGCACATCAATGTGTGTGCATAAACATTTATAAACTAATAAAGGTGACAACTGGTTGGGAAGTACAGATCTGAAAGTGCTCCAGCATCTCCAGCAGTGCTTTTTTTTGTGTTTACAAACGTTTGCTTGATGAAGCTTATCTACCTGAGGATGTTCCTTCATCCATGTCTGGAATTCCATGAGAATGTGATGGCCGAGGGTGTGGTTCCGACCCCTCTGTTTACCCGGACAGCTCTCCAGGATTGTCATTAAGGCCTCCAGAGGTTCAGACACCTTTGAAAATCCCTGGAGGGCTGCCAAATGTAGCTGTGGGGAAACAGAGAGGGAGGGAGCAGTGTGAACAGAAACTAAACTGCAGAGGAACACAGGCAAATATAAAAGTGTACATCTTTACAGCTTTTTTGCCGTTTATAATATTTTTTTCCAGGTAGGTTCATGCAAAGGAACAATAACATCACCATTGCAAAGGGTGTATCATTTCACAGAGTTGATCACCAGATGTCAGGTTGTCATCTGAACCCTTTGTTCAAGGGAAACATCTCAGTTTGCGTCCAAAACACTGTTTTAGTTTGAAACAATAAAACGCTCTTTTTCATTTATTTGATGTGTGTATTTTTTTATTTCTCAAAATGTTTCAGTGATAACAGAATAGAGAATTTTAAAATCAGTTTTCCCTCAAGGCAACAGTCTTGCGTCATCTTTTAGTGGAATATTCAGCAATCAGCCTGATAGAATTTATAATATAATATTGCATGTTTTCTTCATTTTTGCCAGCAATTCGTCATGTGGGAATTTCTATTTTAAGAGACGATGTTGGTCAAATTAGGTAACTGGCATGTGAATTGTAGGAATACCTGTGGACACACAGGCCCGTGACACATTTTGGTTCCCAAATTAAGAATGCAAACTCTGGCATTAGAAACTTCCTACACTAGAAAATAATATCTGTGTGAGAATGCCTGGCGCTCCGTCTTAATTTGCAAAACAGATGTCATCTACTCAATATCCTCCTCACACAGATCTCAAGTTCATTCAGTGCAATGCAAATTCCTTCCTTCCTACTGACACACTCTGGTTTCCTCATTAACAGACAGACAGACACACTAGCAAGTTTCATTTCAACATGCCGCTCGCTCTCTCTCTCTCTCTCTCTCTCTCATGTTCCTTCCTCTGCAAGTGCTTCTTGCAGACACACAAGGACTCAATCTCCCTACATTAGCAAACACACACACTCAATATTGCATGTGTGGGATTGACACACGCTGTGAAAGTGACTCTCACCGTTTGCAGATCTTTCTGGTTCCATAGCTCGAAGAGTTGGACTGTCAGCACGGTAGGGTCAAGACCTGCGGGGACACCACACACAGACACAGACACAGACACACACACAGACACACACACACACACACACACATATGTGAGGTGGGGTTTCACTCTGACCTTTGACCTTAATCAACCTGTCATGGAATCAAGTTTTTTGTTATATTGACTCTTTCAGGAACTTGATGCCCCTCTAAACTTACTTTTGAGCATTTAAGTAAAGAATCTTCTGCTGATTCTTATAATGACAATATATTTTTTTATCCCCACTCGGAAAATTACCTGCATAAACCAATGCTGTTTATCAACTCTTCCAAAGGTGACTCCTCACTTCTCTACCTGGCTGTGAATTCTAAATATACATTTGGTCATAAAAACTATTCTGAAAACCTTGAAATAACTTGTTTTGTGTCCAACCTAAATCCTAAGCTTGTAGGTAACATGATATACTGGAAATATTGTTTGCTAAAACAGGCATAGCTGAGTAGCCATAACGTCAAATATTATTTCTTTAACAGGCATAGCAGAGCAGCCATAACATCGGATTAACAGCTGAGGCTGGTTGGATAGTGGAGGAACCCGGCATTAGCTCTGCATTCCAGCTGAATCAGCAGCCAAAATACTCTACACAAGACTCTCTGGGCACTTTTTTTTTTTTTTTTGGAAGGCCACAGTGGATAAAAAGGCCCAGAAACAAGAAAAGATGTGAGCTTCATGTTTTGTGTCTATCTGCCTGTGCATGTGTTCCACTCAGACTTCCAGCTTCTTTCTGTTGCTCATGCTGTGTGGGCTCCGCCGTACCTGCCCCCCTACCTCCCTCCCTCCTTCCCAGGGCTAGTTTTCCTGTTCTCCGCTCCCTCCCCGCAGCAGCCTCTCTCGATTTTGTCTCGGATTTCCCCAGGAAAGGGCTATGCGGTGGTCATGGTGTAAAAAATACAGCCTTCCTGATGCATAGCCTGGGAAAGCAGACCAAAAGGCCTCTCCCTCTCTCCTTCTTTACTGTGTCTTTCCTGGCCTGACACTATTTGTGTCCTCATGCTCCTTCTAAAATATTCACTTCAGATGTCTGAGAATGTTTTATTTTTACTCCTCTGAATTTCTACTTAAAAATACTCTACCATACTTTAAATATCTCTGTAAAAAACATGTCTATGTATATATATATATATATATATATATATATATATATATATGTACATATATAAAAAATGTTTTTGTCTCCTTCCCATGTTCATTCATTATCGCTTGTTTGTGATTTTCCCTTTCTCTCCCTCCCCAACGCAGCAATGTCAATTGTTGTTGCATGTTTTAGCCCATTAAGTACAGTACATGTTTTTCATTAGTGTTATTTCCAGAATATACAATAGTTGAATACTTTTTAAATACATTTCCTTCCCAGCAGTCAGTCTGTGGCTTCAACTAATTTCAACTTCATTTGGAAATAGATTTCCAGTTACTTGAAAGTTGATGGAGATACTGTATGAAATCCATCATAATGAACAACATATCTGCATTTTTTTTTTGTAAAAGATAATGATAATGCAGCACAGGCTTTTCAAATTACCCTCCACTTACAAATATCTACGATTATCTCCCCATGAAACCACTTCGACGGCAGCATTACAGCACGCAACGGAAAAACTGTCAATGGCACTGTAGACTGGATTTGAAGTGAATGAGCTAAGACATCAAAAAACAGCCACGGTTGGAAACGTCCTTTAATTTCAGACATTTGAATGGCTTCTGTTTCCTTTGCTGTTCCCCTTCTCTGCTGTTATACACCCCACTCCGACTCATTCATCCCCACTGACGAACATGTGTACTCACACAAACAGCACAACCCACTTCACTTCAGTTTCACTGTTTGTATGAGGAGAGGAGAGGAATGTTGAGCATGTGAGCTTCTTTATAGTCTTGGCTGGTGGGTCAATGACAGAACTGGAGGCTCCCCATTCATAACAGCATAATAACCCCCATCACTGCATACAAATACACGGACGCACACTCACACAGTACATGCACTCGTTCACCTCTGTGAAGGTGTTTTTTATTTTATTTTTAATTGTTGAACTACGAGGATTTGAAATTGAAATTGAAATCCTACATTTAACTAAGTAGAGTTTAAAGTAATATGACACTATCCTAGTCTCACACTATTACAAAACAATAAAAGTCACACTGAAATTTCAGCAAAATTAGTCAGAGATTACAGGCAGGTCTAACAGCCTGTTGCCAGGCAGCTGCCAAAATAAAGGAAACACAAAGATCAAGTGTCTAAATGGGGCGTTTGGTGTCACTACAGCCACCAGAACAGCTTCAGTGTGACTTGGCAGCGGTTGTGCAAGTGGCTCAACTCCACTGGAAGGATGCCACAACATTCTTCGACAAGCACTTCTCTCCTTTTGTATTTTGTTGTAGGTGCTGGAAAAAAAGCTTTCAACAGGTGCCATTGCATGATCTTGAGGAGGAGGAGATTAACAGCACTTGCTGAATTTGATGCTTATTAAAGCAGTGTTTGTGTGTTAATCACCTCTCCACACACTGCAGCTTCGTTTCTATGCCAGTTTTAGACTGACACATACCTACGAGCTCCACTGTGACAAAATAATGATGGTGCTGATATCATTGTACGCCCCATGAGCTCCTTGTGCAGTGTTCAGCAAACTGATGTGGCCAAGAAAGATATGTAAATTAGAAAAAAATAGTAAGTATGGTTTGGCTACACATTTATCCAGTAAGGTTGCCTTAAAATGCCTTTTTTCTCGTACTTGAACAATACTCTACATGGGGGTTATTTAGTGTTGTTAAGAAGTAGTAATCCTGCGGAGCTACAGACCAGGGTGCAAAATTAACTTCTTTATCCACCAGAAAAATGTTAAAATTTTACGAGCCACCCAACAGATTAACATTGTTTTTTTTGGCTGGTGAGTGAAGTGAATCCACCAGCCACTTGCATATTTACCAGCATTTGGCTGGGTGCTGGTTCTAGTTTAGTGCCTTGCCACTGACTTGATCATAGCAGACTGTTATTCCTGTATTCATTGCTTTTGTAGTTGCTATTGTCACACTTGAGGTAAAGTAGGTTACTGTTCATTTCATAAATGTGTTTGTATGAGGATGCATACTTGTTTGGAAAAAAAAGTCAATACCTTTTAACCGTGTTACCCTAAAGGACATTAGCGGCCGGTCACAATACAGTTACTCTCCTGTGTTTAATTTCTGTAATAAATATTAAAAGAGAGTTACACGTTGTGATAAATGTGTTACGAACCTGCTGCCTCTTGAGTGGTGTGGTTCATTTCTGTCCACAGGATGGCAAGCTGCTGTCACTCTGTATAGGAAGGGACACAAAACAACACAGTTCCATAAATAGGTCTCCACCAAAATTGCCATTAGGTATATCATGTTTCTCAGCTTCAAAACTTTGGTATTTGGGTGAACTGTCTGTTTGCACGCAACATGTGAAATTAGGTACTACATACAGTATTGTGGTAAAGCCAAAGCACTGAGCTAACAGGCCAAGATACCATTTCATACATACACCATGGTAGTTTGTGTTTTCTCAACTATGTTGGCCAACAACTGCAGTCTCTTGAAATATATCACTGTACCAAAAACAAACTGTATTGAAAAAATTACTTAAAGTCCCCCTAAACTCAAAAATGTGTTTTTCTTCTTGTTCCTACAGTCGGATGTTTGAGCTCCACTGTACATAATTATGTATGTGCAGAGTTTGACACTAAAAAGCTGTTTTGACATCCAACTGCTAAAAGTGTGTTCATTGAAAATTAGATTTTAAAGTGTGGGCCAACGAGCAGGATTTGTGACATCACAAATCAATATTTAACTTATGTAAGTGTGATGTGGAAATTTGAAGTCATCTTGTGTCCACCACTTAAATTTCTTAAATAAAATACATTTACATTTGTGATTTGTTCTTTATTAAGAATGAAGTATAAGATTTTTGTGGAGAAACAGTATCAGACACAAATTGTTAATCAAAGAAGAACATTTGATATACATATTAAAACATGTCTGGAGGGGATCTTTAAAGAAAGTGGGAGAAAAAAGTCACACATACAGGAGTAAACAAGTAAAACTGTTCAGCACTTAATGATTATGAGCCAGTTTTGCTGATATTATCATTCCTGCACAGACACACAGAAACCTGTGGGAACAGCAGCCTGAGAAAGGGCAAGATGCCAGCTGGCTATGAAACTTGATTTCAGGCTGAGGATGTTTTTTTTAGGCCTGAAGTCTGGTTTGGTTGTTTCTCGCTGTCTGAATGTCTGCAGGCTGTAGGGGCGGGCTTTGGCACTCAGCACTGTCCTGGCAGCTCTACTTTTTCGGAAGATGGAGGAGTAAAGGAGAAGAGATACAGCACACCTGCAGTCAAGTCTTTCTAAATTATCTTCTATCCCCACCTAGTGGTAGCAAAGACACATGCTACTCCCTCTGTGCTCAGTTTCACACTACTGTTAAGCAAACATTAGCTTGTCAGACCTTGTCAAATCAGACATCTACTCTGATGAGACCCGTGTGTGTTAATTTCTCGAGTGTTTTTGGTGTAAGTGTCCACTAAAAGTCATAACCGTGTTTGTAGTTTTTGCTAGTGTGCTTTAAATTGTAATAGTTGGCTTGTGACTGTGACTCATTTTAAGCTAGCTCACATCACAACTCAGAGCTAATATGTCACACTGCTCTCTCCGGAAGACAGTCGACTTTATTCATATGTTTATAAATGAGCAGAAAATAATTACTTACACTGGTGTTACGTTGTCCTGTTGACGCTAATAAACTAACCATGTGCTAATTCACTTCCCTGCTGTTAGCTTCAGGTGGAATAACAACTACCTACCTTCGTTTACGAGTGTTTGGAGCTCTTTCTGCCCCGTGCTTTGACTGTCAGGGAACTTTGTATCTCAGACGGTACCGAAATCCGACTTCTTTTGTGGATTTCCTGACTGTATCCACTAAAATATTTCCTAAATCTGACAGTAAACATAAATATCTGCAACGTTAGTCATGAGGTTGATGGGAGTTTATTGGGAACGGTACATAAAGTATAAGCAAAATTGCCTGTAATCCCAAAATCAGGGCAATTCAATCGCCATGATTTCTCTTGATCTACTCCTTGGTTTTTGACTGTCATGCTGGTTCAAAGCACACTACCACCACCTTGTGGCCGAGGGCCGCAGAACAGACTGCTAAATACTGTATATGTTGATGATTAGATAGATAGATAGATAGATAGATAGATAGATAGATAGATAGATAGATAGATAGATAGATAGATAGATAGATAGATAGATAGAGAGAGAGAGAGAGAGAGAGATAGATAGATAGATAGATAGATAGATAGATAGATAGATAGATAGATAGATAGATAGATAGATAGATAGATAGATAGATAGATAGATAGATAGATAGATAGATAGATAGATAGATAGATCTTTATTGATCCCCTTGGGAGAAATTCAAATTGACACAAGCAGTATAGTGGAAAAAAGTAGCAGCATAAGAGTGAAAGTGATAAAATAAATTAAATAAAATAAAATACTATATACAGTAAACAATCTCTGTGTAAATACATCTGCAACAAATACATTTGCAATATGCAGAAGTTCCTGAGATTATATACCTGTGTGTAATGTTCCTGGGATTAACATAGTAAGGACAGCATCAGTCTTTTTAGTGGGAGTGGGAGGTGCTGGGAATGTTGTGGTGATCGAGCAAATGTATTGCTTGATATAAACTGTAAGCTTAGGGAAATTTGTTTTCTTTTGCTGGAAAATTTGGATAAATTAATATAAAATTTGGATAAAATGAAAGGCAAATTAATCAAATAAAATTGGAAGCCAAGGTTACTGTCGTATTCAGTGAAACTAAACAATACATTTTTCAAGAGTAAAGAAAAGTTGGGGTAGATATTGACCATATTTAACACATCATGACAGTTTACTCCACATCCGTACAGTGTGTGAACAAAACCAGAATAAATGTACCAGTGTTTCTCTGTGCTCTCCACAAATGGTGCCTCCTTTTCAGTCGACTTTGTAGATAAGAGTGCTTCAGGTAGAACTCTTACATAGCCTACTGTTCAAATACTGAATCATAATTAGTTGCTACACCAATTCACATTCATAAATTCCCCATCAGTCATTAATACATGTTTGATTAGTCTTATGGGGAAAAAAGACTATTATATATATTCACTATCACAATTTTGGATACTGTGGATCACATTAGGAAAAGTCCGGTTAAAAGAAATGTGTATAGGGTGTTTTTACATCTACAAAAATGTAAACATTTGACCCTGAACAGTATGTGAGGGTTCAAGGATATCTCTCTAATTTTGTTTGTGATTTTTTTTAAACGTATGTGGCAATAACGACATTTTTTCCCAGCAAATATTTCCATAAATTGTCACTTAATGATATGAATTAATTATAACTAAAATAGACGTGATGGACACCGTGGACACGTGGTCTGAGTTGTTTACCACGTGCTCTGTGCGTCACCTCTAAGCACCGCCGGGTGGCTGCTGCTGTTGTTATTATTGGTGATGTTTTAGGTAACGTTGTTATTTACAGGAGCTGGGGCACAACATATCCCCGCCTCAGGTCTGTCGGAGTGTCAGAGTGGCATTCAGATAACCGGAGCAACCATCTGGTCTCACGGCTCAACACTGTCTGTCTCTGGTTCCCCAAACACAGCTAGCCAGCTAGCGGCGCAGCAGTGATGGAGTGGCTGGGCAACGGAGCTCCTATTTACCCCGACGGAGAGCCTGGTGGTGACACGGCTTCACCGGGCAGGGGCTGCAACGTTGTTCACCCTCACCAGCAGGTAAGTTTCAGCTCAAGCTAGCCGGCTGCTTGCTGCTTGCTGCTTGCTGCGTCGACCTCACTTTGTAACCACAGAGGTAACTTAGCGCACGTGCTAACAGTGAAGCTAAGTTTGTTTGGGTTGTCATTGAAGTGCCAAGTTTCATACCTTAACCAGCAAGCAATGTGGCTTTTATTCACTAGCGTTACATTTGTTATATGGTCGTCTAGTTTCTAACCTTGACTTAAGTGTAGTTATCGCATCAGCTGGGGAAGATAATATGGGTAACTGTCCTCCTCTTAGTGTGCAGGCTAGAGTCACTGCTAACACACAGTGGTTACTTCAGCTGTATTCCAGTTTTAACATTTAAGGTTATAACATATCACTTTTGCGGTGTCATCTTCCTGTAAGGACATTGCTGAAAAAAGAGCTCACCCACATGCAGGACGGTGAGATCAGAGGCCACAACAGGACACAGTGACGTGACAGCTTTGTGTGAAGGCTGGTTGTTGACTAAAAAATGCATTTAGGTAGTTTACATAATCATTGGATAGATAGGAAACATGCATTTACTTATTTTAACCCTCCCACCCTGTTCAATTACAGCATGTCATCAAACCTTAAAAGCTGATGGCCTAAATTAACTTGATGACTCAGTGACTGGGGAGCATGGAAGTGTCAGCTGTTCAGTCCCAGGACAGAGATTCCTACCGTGGAAAAATGACGTAGAATAGTTGGGGCTAAAATGAGGATTAAGATTTCGAATTTAAAGTTAAGCTCCTGGGTGATGAGAGATATGTAGAGTAAACCTAATCCCTCTCTTCGCAGGGGGACGTTGTTGTGACCTCCTCTTACGGGGGCTGTTTCATACTCAAACTTGGTGGAGACAGATTGTGACATTAAAATGCACAACCACAGGATTCTAGTGTATACATTTGGAAATTGGTGTCCTAATATTTAAATCTTAAAGTTTTGATCCAGCAGGACTTTCTTTTAAGTGTATGCTCTCCTCTAAGCTTCACAAAGTATGGGTTGTTCATTTGACTCGAGTTACCGACAGTATGTTTCTTTGCTTTTCGTCTTTGTCATGTCAGACATCATCATCATCACACTTTTGTGATGGTGCCATGGAGTCACTATGTCAGAGCCAGCAGCGTCGTGTGAAGGCCTCTATCGTGTCCAGCTGGACACTGGCTGAGGCCCAGGACCGGCTATGTTCTCTAGGTGTCCACAGCTCCGAGTCCGTGGAGCAGGAACGCGCTCGGACTCTGGTCTGCCCCACAGAACTCACACACACTGAGGAGGAGTGGCGCCGCAAGGAGAATATGCTCGGGGGTCAGGAACCCAGCCGCAGTCCGGTACTCGGAGCTGTCAGAAGCTGGGATGTTTTTGATAAAGTAAGTGTGGGGGAAATAAAACTAAAAGGAATCACGAATGCAAACACAACTCCTATCTTTATTTAAAGTTTTCAAGAGATCCAGTTACATTGTGTTCTTTTCTCTTCATTAACATTTTCTTAACTTATTTTTCTGTATTATGCACATGTAGTGACACCACCAGCACTCAGTTAAAGTTTTCTCTCTCTTCCAGAGTATCATCAATGTACAACATCAAGCTGTAGAAATGGATCAGGACAAACGCAAGACGTTTCTCCAAAAGTATGAGCAAGAGCTCAGGCATTTTGGTAAGTGGTATGTCAAATCAGAAATGGCTAATAAGAACTGTCGCAAGGCTCCAATTTGTTTTCAGTTTAATGAAATATAATCTTTTAGCCATACAACTCATGTGTGTACTTGAATGATTTTAAGTTTTACACATTTCACATGAACACATTCATACTTGACTGTGGTGAAAGAAGGCAAGTCCACAACTGTTTTTCAGCAAACTCCTGGTTTCCTCATGTTTTGAATGTCAGTTCAATTTGGTCCACATCATAATTACTTTGTATGTACATTTTTATAGAGGCACCACTTCTACTATACCCATAAGCACTAGCCAGCACAGAAGCTTGCACTGTATTAAAGAGTCTATGTGACGGTTTTTACTTTAAACTTTTATTGTACTTGAAATACTTTTATTATAACTTTTATATAACTCTTTTTATCTTAAAACATAGAGGCTGATTGTGCTCATTGATTTTGCTCTCTGACCTGTGTGATAAAATTCCTTCTGGATAATAATTAAATTGAAAGTTGGAATACAAAATGCAGGGTACCCAATTTATTGCATGGAAGCAGGAAGTTCTGGATAGTTTACAACCATTAGAAAACAGGCAATGCTGGTCAACTGCTTGGAAGAATTGCACAACTTAATTAAAACAACAATTAGAACAAGTGCCTTATAATACCATGACTGTGGTTGTCATGTGCTTCCTGTAAACATATCTGACATATTTAATCAACCTAGTAACACACTCACAAAACAGTTGCATATGTTGCAAGAGATAACATGTTGCCCACTCAGTCTTGTATGAATAAGCTACTAATAAGCTTTATCTCTGCAGACAAATAAGCATTTTGGGTACCATTAGTATCAGTTTGTCTTCTGTGTACTAACCACATAATAAGAGCACTACAGTGAATTTTAAATGTGCTTTGAGGATATTATCCTCAAAGCACATTTATGGTCATATGGTTCTTTTAAAAGTCACTGTAGTGCTCTTTTTAATATCATTCCTCACAACATTTATCGCTGTCAGGTTCACTCATGGTTCTTTTGAAAGTCTTCAGAGGACCTAATCTAATATGCTTCGTGTCCATTCGTCAGGTATGTTGCGGAGATGGGACGACAGTCAGCGATTCCTTGCAGACATGCCTCAGCTCATCTGTGAGGAAACAGCCAACTTTTTAATTCTATGGTGCATCAGACTACAGCAAGAAAGGGTAATGTACTTAGTCTATTCCTCTCAACTTGTCAAACTAGAAAAGCTGTGTAAACAACAAACTGCATGCCCGAGCATGTGCACTGATATCTACAGACAATCAAAATGCCGTTTTTGTAGTTGCGTAAACAGCACCGGTCACTTTGATTAAAACAGCATTTTTTCACAGAATACATTTCATCCTGTCCTGGTAGGAAAAGCACAGGTGTTACTAATAACAGTAACAACGAGTCTCTTGTATTCAAGTGTCCCAGTAAGCCATGACAGTGAGCCAGCATGTACAATAGCACAATACTGAAACTGCTAAATTGAATTCATCCATCTTTCATTTTGTGCCAGTACATCATTCATTTTCCCTTCTGTGCTTTTCCTATTGAGTCAACAGAGTTGAAATCAGTGAGGCTGCATGCATACTCTCTCTCTCTCTCTCTCACACACACACACACACACACACACACACACACAGAGACAATGACAATGACAATGACTTGAGAAAACGAGAGGCAGCATTTCTTATGTATCAAAGTGTCAAATAGGTTCAACAGTTCTTTCTGTTGACAATGGCCTCACCTGTTTGCCAGTCCAATATGTGGGTCCTACTTTTAGATAGATAGATAGATCCTTTATTATCATTGTCACAAGTACAACAAAATGTAAAGTGAAATACATAAAAAAAACACAACTCAATATACAAGTGTGTGTGTGATAATGCAAAAATAATAAAAACAACATTATATGGAAGAGTTTCTTCCGAAAGAGATCCTTTGAGGAAAAAAAGTAGCTCAATCAGTATTTCCTCTGTTTTCGGATAAAAATCTTTCACATGTTCATTTTGAAACAAATTTTAAACTAATGCAGTTTCACACAATGTGATGATAGGTGTTGGAAATCCAGAATTGACCACGGTGCTGTCAGGACCAACATGTACCATATATTACTCCATAGATGTTGAGTTTTCAATTATTCACTAAATGTTAGATTTTAAAAAGTGCTTGATGATGTGTGGACAGCTAAAGAGGTTAAAGTTGTGTCCTGTTAAGACCCTCCCGAAAAAAATCGTTTTATTTTTGTTCTGCAGAAAGAAGCTCTAATGGAGCAGGTGGCGCACCAAGCTGTTGTCATGCAGTTCATCCTGGAGATGGCCTCAAACTCCCAGCAGGATCCTAGAGGCTGCTTTAGACAGTTCTTCCACAAAGCCAAAGTAAGGCATCCATATGTGATAGATACTGTATGTACCGTACTGTTCTACCTGTGGCTATTAACCACTGTATGTACCAACATGATTTAACACAGTTTACGGTTCCATCCTTAAGTATTTATTAATGCGGTGCAGACAGGTGCTGTGTACTTTAAGCAATGCCGTGCTACGTTTTCCTAACAGCCGTTGTCTCTGTTGCTGTGTAGGAAGGACAAGACGTCTACTTAGAAGTCTTCCATACAGAGCTCGAGGCCTTCAAATACAGACTGAAAGACTACGCTGTGAAGTGTAAAGGTGATACACCCAACAACACTGAACAGCAGAGTACTGACACACGCTACAGACTCGCCCCCAAAGAAGCCCAGGACTCTTTACCTCCAGTAAGTGTTTCTACTTGACTTTGCTCCTAAGTAAAACATTTTTGTAGAGAAACCAGTAAAAGCTGTGTAGATGTAAATGTGTAAAAATTGTTAATCTGCTATAATGTGTGTGGTTACTTATTACTTTTAGTTATTATGTCTTATTAAAGGCCAAATTGGTTGGATATGCACACTCAATTACCCTAGATGGCACCATTGAGCTGTTGTATGTGTTAGTCGTCTGGTAAATGAGACTGCTAATGTTTTCTTTCAGCTGGCTGCTGGATTTTAAGTGTCAACTCTATTCCTTAATGTCACACAGTATAATCATTTTCACATTTGCTTGGTCATGTTTGTTTTTTAATCTCGGCAGGATAGTTATTTTGACATATTAGTGTCATTTTCTACATTATTTGAAAATGTCTTGGTAGCTGCGCATGTGACATCGTGGCACGGTTAACTGGCATGAAAACATGTGTAGGGTTAGGGTCTCTCCATCGTTTCTCATGAATGTTAACAATAATACAAAGCAAGAAAAGAAATAGAGAAAACACTTGTGTACACAGTTACCACTTGTGTACATAGCTCCTGTGAGATTGTAACTTCACCTCACACTGTAAGCCAATATCACCAGACACAGGAACAGTTAATTCCACCTCATCCTCACACTTATGAGCAGTAACCCTGAACACTGTAATACCCCACTGTACCTACAAATCATGTACTTTTATTTTAATGTAAATCAAAATGATGTTATAATTGAGACCAGACAGCCTTTTGTCCTGTGTTGCGTTTTTCCTTCATCTGAAACGTCAAACTCCTCCCACGCAGTAGACATTTGGCAGAATATTCTCATTTTTGTTTAATCTGTCTTTTCACATGTTTGCTGGGAGTGTGATAGCTCAAACTAAAACCTGATAAGTCAGCAGTGCATAACAGAAAAGAACATAATTCCAATTTCTCAGGTATCACATATTCAGTTACAGCAGCAAAAACAAACACAGCAGTTTTACGGCCCCTTTGTGAATATTGTGCCTTTTTCAATCTCACAGTCTCAAGCTTCAGGCAGTCATGATAATCACAGAGATATTAGAGGAGAATATTAAGGCCTACAGGTGATGTTACACTGTCAGCTGCAACACACCATTATATTGGACAGAGTGAGAGAAATTAGAAGTTGCTGCACCAAAATATGCCAGAAAAAAATCATGAAATAAAAAACAAACAAACAAACCTGTCAGTAAATTTTAACTAATAATTAATTAAATATATTTGTAGTTCAAACAAGTGTTCCTCCCCTTTGAAGAAAGGCAGAGATGATCTATTCATGACTCATACATTTCATTTATACCTAACAGAAAATTCTGCGTACGAGAAGATTGATGAATGCCACAAATGATCTTAAATCATTCGTATGTGTATTTTGAGAACAAATCTGTTAGCACACATGCTTCTTGCATGAGGCCCCATGTTTTGCATTGGTGGAGTATATGACATCACAAACTAATTACTGTATAGACAATGTGTGAAGGAGGTTTTTACTTGAGATAGATATTTCACTGTTTAGATTAAGTAAACTTGTGGAGGCTGCCACAGACTAAACTCTAAAATCATGAGCCTGGATAGTGATCTTGTTTGAAAGCCTTTTGTAAAACGCAGTGAATGAATCCTCCTCCCCCTGTTGGCCTCTCGGCTTGACTAGCTGCCAAACAGCTACTCGGAGAAAAGAAAAAGACCTCCCCCTCCCCTCTCACAGGGGAAAGATGGCTATCCAGGAATGCGATTGAGTTTTGTTGAAACTGACGCTAGGCTCCCCTGGTCCTGCTTTTGGAGATGTGCTGTTTTCTTCCCATAGCATCTTTCTTCACTTCAATTTGAAGTCCAGATTTATCTCTGAGGAGCAATTACAAGTGCATATGGATGTGAAAAAACAGTTGTTCTGAAGAAAAAGCCGTTCAGATTTGTGTTGATTCATGGCAAAATCTTCATAGAGGAAAATTTGTAAATGTATGATCAAAAATTCTAGTTTCAGCTCAGATATGAGTGCATGAAATGTTAAAGAGGCAGAGTGAGGTTACATAACCATTATAATCCTCTAAACGAGGCAACAGTAGGTTAATCCCTCTAAGTCTCTCTGGCTCCCCTTTAAACCTATTTTTCATTTTCATTTGTACATGACACTAACTCAGACTTTTGATGGTTTTATAGTTGTAAGTGAACTCTTCTGTCTGTGTCTCCCTCCAGCAGGTGGCAGACTACTCAATGAAGCGCTGTCTGGAGGAGGGACTGTGGACAAGCACAGGGAGGTGGACAAAAGAGGAAGCCACAGAAACAGACGATATACGCATGATGGAGACCTCCTAGGGAATGTGGGGTCGGCCACTGCTTTTCTTCCATCTCCACCGTCTCCCCATTTAGGAACAAGCTGCGTTTGAAGCCCTCTACATACAGCAAACCAGGCTGAAACACGCCGGTTCAAAGCAGGAATAAAGGGAATACATGATCAGTCTTGATTGATGATCAATGATCAGTTCTCTTATCAGAGGAGAACCTGCAGGAAATAAAGTTTTGCTGTCAGTGTTGCTGTTATTGTGTCACTGTGGTCGGCCTCCCGCAGTGTCTTTCACCAGCTTAATGCATGTCGTGTCATAACCCGGTATTGCAGATGGAGATGTTATATCCTTCAATCCAGTTCCTTTTTTTTTTGCCTGAAAAAGAAAAACTTCTGGGCTTGAAAGCAAAAACAAACTGACAAATTGATAATTAAATCCAGACAACACAAAGAATACTAAACTGACCAAGTTAAGATAAAAGTTAGTTGCGAATAAATCCAACACCTGAAGTAGGACCTGAAGTAGGACTCCGGTCCGTGGACTGAGGAGTATTATCACATATGCTTAAAATACATCATGTCAAGTATGAGAGAAGCACAACTGACAGTTTACACAGTACATATATGCAGTATTGCAATAGATAGTTCATTACTCTGTTCTTGATGCAAAGTGTCTGCTAAAAGAAGGATTTAAAAACAGATATAAAAAAAAAAACCACAACAATCTGTCCAATAATGTGTCCACAGGTCCAGGTAAATATAAAACAGGTGTGACCTGCTGAATAATTGGATTTAAATCATGAGTGGACGTAAAGTTGCAAATGATTAGGCCCTGCTGTTAAGGAATAACGTTTGGAGGGGAAGTTGCAGTCATGTCTCCAATCCTGATACTGAGAATTTGACGCTTGTTACTTTAAATGTTGATGAAGATGCCTGTGGCGTTGCAGAAGGCTTTTACTAAAGTTGGTACAAGTGAACCTGCTTGCTGTACAGATAGTAAGGGTGCCCCAGTTGTGGTTTCTTTGATCTGTGTTGTTTCGAGCCTTCAAACTGACAGGTTAGAATAAATTCAGAGTCTTGGGGTAAAAAACGCTGAATTCTAAGGATCGGACCTGTGAGATTGTAGCAAACAGATTAGCGAGAGGATGAATAATGCAGTATCTTATCGTCTAAAATGAAGAGGTGTTTGAAGAAGGTAGATTTGCTGCACATGGTTATTTTAAACATTACGTCAGCTCTTGCTGGGCTTTATGTAACACATTACTGTCTCGTTAACTGTTTGTTGCTGTTTCTTGTTGCACCAAAGAAGCCATGAAGAGCAACCAGCTTTGCTGCTTAGTCATAGAGTTATAAAATTAAAACGGAATAGATACATTCTCTTAGAGCTCTGCTTTTAAAAATGCAGAGTAGTTGTTATTATCAATGTGCTCTTACATCTTCTGCTTTAGACCATGTAGAGTCAAGAGCAAGTTATCACATCAGCAGTTGAGGTTATTCATTTAATGAAAGGCAGGAAGGTTTTCTAGAAAGTATTCCTTAGTGTTGTCTGGAACTGCTTAGAGAAACTTAAACGTCCTTTACATCTGCCATTAATGTGCATCTTGGACATTCAGATTTTATCCACATGGTCTTCAATACTTGTATATTTTCTACATGCATAAATTCATCCAATACAGAAACAGTCCACTAGAGATGCATTTGACTTTTCAGCCTGCACACAACTTCGTAAGATGATGATGATATACAGATGTATTCTGAAAAAGTTGTTGTGCACTTCATCCTTTCTTCGACAATGAGAGATAATTCAGCCTTTCAGAGCAAATTGTTGGTTGATTATTTATTTATTTTAGCGCCTTGACATAGGGCAAACACAGACAATAAACTGAAGACAATTGCGCATGCCTTTTTAGTAAGCGCCTGCAGGATTATGTTAACAAGACAATATGATATGATTACTCAGCATTTATTGCACAACAAAGCACTCTGCTTTTGATCCAAATACGTATTTTGAGAGGGGCAAGATTAGCCCAGTTTTACAAGGATATTAAGGCAATTTTAGTTGAGTATAAATGAAAAATCCACATCTAGGTCTGGGTGCAAGATGCATGGTAATGTAAGGTGTAAAGAGGGCACTATGTTTTTTTCAGTTGATAATTATTCATCTGCTAAATTCTGCTCCCTTGGAATCTGTTTGATCAGGTGATCAAAACCTCAAATTTCAGGCTGCAAATTGAGTACAGTACAGTTTCTGCAGTGAAAAAAAGGTTTGCCAGGTCTGTTTGGGCTTTCTGTATTATTTTTTGGTTCAGTGATCGGGCAAAATCAAACTAACTCACTTTTTTTATTAAGCAGATCATTCATCTTTACCCAGCACCCGAAGCTGAGTCACAACCGTCAGTTTTCTCTGAGTAGACTGCCGTCAGTGGTGACTCACTCTCGTTTCTGGGATATAGATTTTAAAAAGTGCAGATATGGAGGGGTGGCAAAAAGGGCTGAGCTCTCCACAAAAAGACTTCAACTATATGTTTGTATGCAGAAAGGAGCTCTCTGCATCTGAATGTGTCCCGCACTTTATATTTCTCCTTTCGAAACAGAAAGAATTGTTTTTTAAAATAGGTCGAAGTGGATTGTTTAAAAGACTTGACTTTATTACTCTTCCTCATAGTGTTTTTTGATTTTCTCACTGTTTTGTTGTTGTTTCTTAGTCACCCAGAATTTAACAGAAATTCTGATCATTTTTATTTTACTAGCAGGCTTTAGACGAGCTTGTGTTTTGAATTGTGTGACGTTTTTGTGTTATTGTTTCACTTTTGTATTTCTGTTTTTTTCTGATTTGTTTTTGCCAGCGTTCAAGGGAGCTTTTTTTGGCCAGATTTGAAGCTTCCAGCTAACTGTCCCTTGGGTTATCATAAATTAACAAGACAACAGAAAGTGGTATGATTATCTGCTGAGCGACATGATCAGTACGATTTTAACTGCACACTGTGGAATTAAAGATACCAGACGATGCATTCAAATACAGTATGTGCATTTATGACTTCAAGCTGCTGTGTGATGCATTGTTGTTGATTATTATCAATTTACCATTTAGTCATTATTTCATAGATGTACATTGCACTGGTCAGTTCACATAGAAAGCATTATGAACACTGTAAACAAGCAGGTAATGTCAGCAGTAAAGCTGTGTTGTAGATTTAAATGTTTTTCTCTTTTTTTTCTCCACAGTGACTAAACTATGCAAAATAACTGGTGGGCCTTAACTGCTGTACTGAACAACTTCCAACAACCGACATCCCAATATATCTAACTGTAGACACAAAATTTGATGTGGTAAAAGAGTTTCTGTCCTAAGGCTATAATCCTTAGGAAAATTATATGAATTACACTTCTCATCCACAGTAGGCTAGTGTAAGATTTGACTTCTCTTATCACTGTTCAGAGATTGAAACGCAGTATAAAACCGCTTCTAAATGTTCTGTGTCTTGTTGTCACCTGCCACAGTTCTTTGTAGATGTGCAGTAACAACTGTAGTCTGAGAAATAGCTTTTTCCTTAAATGTTAAATGAGAGGCAGTGTTGCTGTTAAAATTAAACACATTGAAACTAAATGACTAGAGAAAATATCCAGTTGTGGAATCTGTAATAAAAGTAATATACTAAATACAGTTACCAGTATCAGAAGTGTATTTTGATAAGTAATAAATACTCCACGAAGAGGATATGTGCTTTGAAACATTGTATTCATGTGTTTAGAATTACACACACTGCAAAAAACCTTTATTAAGATGCAGGTTTAACATTTCTGTGGCTTTAACATGGTGAAACGTCATTAAACCAAAGTGCAAAAACACAGAACTGATATGTTCCAACAAGACAATACCCTGTACATACCATGCTTTACATGTTTTAAATTAACATATATTTTTCAATTAAAGTTGTCAAGTCACATTAAATGGCAGATATCGGTATACATTGACAGAGTTGGTCACAGCGAAGGAACACCTGGTTAATTTGGAGGCAGCACTGTTAAGACTTGAGGTGGTTACACTGAGCTGTTGCATCTTAATGACTTCTTGTGATAATTAAACATTAAAAAATTAAATATAAGTGTGGTCATTTTCTACATGATTCAATCTGTGGTCCATATTCATTCAAAGTATTTACAAACTACATTCACCGAGCTACATGTTACATTGTGAAAACAGTAAAGGCACTTAAGTGCAAAAAGTGGATTTACAGTCATTTGTAATAACATGGCACATTTCCCTTTAGGATAAATACCCACTGCATAAAAAACAATCCCAATAAGGCAGTTACAGTATGCAGAATTTGCTGGAAAATATATTCATTAGTTTAGGAAACATTGAGTGTTTATTCTTATTCAGGAGTGGCATTGCCATCCAACAAACCCATGATTGCGATTAGAAAAGTGTAACATTAAAACTGATACACAACTCAGCTCTCTAAAGTTGGTTGCGTTCAGCAGTGATGATAATTGCTCCTATTCGTGTATTTCATTAAAGAGACCTTCAAATTCCACTGTTAAACATCTTGATGTTTGATGGCTTTACAAAGGCAGACAATTGAATGAGTACACAATCTGAATTTTCTAAAAATGAATGTTCAATTAATGCTCAAGTATTGAAAGTTTCCTAAACTAATGTCAGCAACAGAAGTGCAATAAGCACTTCAGAAGTAGACTTTTCCCCAACAACACCTTAATGTACTACAGTATTGCTTCCTGATATGAACTGTATGTACTTCCTGCTCATTTTGAACATTCAGAATATATTAATGCACTGATGGCTGATGGCTTCTCTTGTCGTCTCGTGTCTTACTGTATGTGTTCAGGCTTTCTATGCAACTCTCTGATTGAAGGAGGAGAATTTTTTGTGGAGGGAAGCCTCAACGTGCGGCCAGATCTTGTTGGTTTCTGTCCCAGAGAAGGTCTCAAGCATACCTTTACTCCTGAAATAGCAAAGAAACACACACATCATTTTCTAGATTCACCACTGGATCTGTTATTTGTATAGTACGCAACAATTGGTTGATTTAAACACAGAATCCACTCATTATTCAATGTGAACAACTTCTATCCTCTTCTATTCCCAGTCTAGAGTCCGACCTTTAAATGATAAATAACCTCTCAAACATTGAGGTAAAAATAAGTAGGGCACTATCTAAGCACGTCTCTGTGCTTTAAGGTAAAACAGAGTAAGGATAGTGTTTGCCTTATTGTTTTTGTGGGGTTTTTTGCCTTTTTTTAAGTATCTGTGTACTGATTTAACTCTTCTTATAAGGAAAAATTGGTTTCAGCACATATTAGGTTGTCCTGTTGGAATTTAGTTCTTAAGACATTTTTTCAGTCATGCAGGCCACCTGGAGTGATGTGCAGGCCTGAGGTCAAAGGTCAGATGGGTGTATAACCTTTTGCCTATATTGTGGCATTCTTTCAAGTAGTATATTCTACTCTGTAAGGCAGTCGAACTTTTGCCTCTTTGATTTCACTGTGCAGAGGTGAAAAATAAGTTATCGTAATGAGCTGAGTCCCAGTGATGTAACAGTTGGACGGAGATGTTAACTATGTGTGGTGTGTAGTGTTATTCTACCTGTAGAACTCTAAGACAGGCTCTGTCTGAGTTTCATAGGACTTCAGTCTCCGTGTGACCGTGTCTGGTGTGTCATCGTCCCGCTGGACCAGAGGCTCCCCCGTCACATCGTCGAAACCCTGGAGAAAGAGATCAAATGTTGAAGGCATTGCTGAACTCCTGTAATAGTATTTTCTAGCATACAGTATGTTTTCTGCAAATTGCAATGAAATGATTTTGTTTGCTGTTTTCTGCTGAATAATGTGCAAAAATATATGATAAATAGTCAGCAGGAAAAAAATGTGAGGGTTAGGTTTAGCCCGCTGAGACAGAGTTGCTTAATGCATGCTTCAAGCTTAATGTTACTCCCACCCATTGTACTATTCCACCGACTCAGCACAGACAGTGGAATGTAAACAATGATCAAGAAACACAAAATGGAGCCTTTGCTTTCAAATCAGCTGACCGAGAAGAGAGAGAAGGCTTAGACAGATTTTCTTGCATTTTTCATCCTGTGTGAGTGTGAGGTGTCATCTCTGTGCTGTATACATGTATGATATGAACATAAGCCAGCAGATCAGTCAGTCATTTTCCTCGTGACTCACAGTGACCGGAAGTCTCCAGTCTCCTTTTTCATAGCAAATGTTTTGACTTGTAATAGCAGCAGAAGTACGAGTGTCACTAATAACATTAATGGCGGCTCTGTTTTATTTAGGTGTCCCAATAAGAAAAGCCACTGACGAGCACAACACAAAAACGCTGAAACATGTAAATGGAACACAGCCATGATTCATGTAATTAATCATGTCTGTGCTCTTCTTGGTATGGCATGTTAAAATATCTGCAGTGGAAGCAGCAGGTGCATTTACTTTAATCAATCTGGAAGATCAGGAGGAGAAATACAGGTCATTGTACCCAATCTCGAGCCACCCTGAGTTTCAGCTGAGGACATTTGAGCACAACAGAATATATAAACATTATTGTTACTTCCCCTCGCAGCCTCCATTTACTTTTTGTACAAATTTAGAAAGAAATGTTATGAAACAAGCATAGACAGTTTCAGCTTCTTCAGTTTATTCAGAGTGCAGACCCTGTCCCTACAGAGCACGTGTGTCTTGAGGGGGAGCATGATATATGTAGCATGAATGTGCTATCTGCATTAAATTAATGATTCACTCCGAAGAGACGAGATTACTGTGGAATGATTGCAACACCTCGATGAATTCATGCCTCAAACCGTTCAAGTTATTCTGAGAGCAAGTACGAGGTAGTTGTATCTGTTGAAACGACTACTAAGTGTCTTCAACATGTATCTTTAGAGGGCAGGTGACAGCTACTTAAAGGCATGAAGAAACAGTGGTATTCACTGATACACACAAATACACCCACAAAGCTTTAAAGCTTTGACCTAAATGATTTTGTTCCAGTTTTGTTTAGTTTTTCCAGGTTCTGTTATATTGTCCTCACTCAAAGAGGACTGCGATGGATAGACTGAAGTCAATGATTAACTAAAAATGTGTTATTCCTCCAGACGGTGCAGGAGGTCTGGCAGGTACGTGCAGCAAATAACCTCCACTGAGAGAATATGCACATGGCCACAAGCAATCAGCTCCGTTTCATCATTCACCAGTGACTCAGAGGCAGGCGTTCAAAGACCTGACATGGCTGTTCTTTGTCAAGTTTATCAGTTGAAACAAAATTATAAATACGATATCATGATGATAATTTCTGATTACAATCATTACACTGAATATAATTTTCTGTATAATATTTAACATATCATCATTTTAGTTTACTTACTAATAACTCACTGATTGTAGATGAAATTTGCTTAAAATCAAAAAATATAATTATATTGGTGAAATATGGTGGATTTAAATGGTCTAGTGTTTAACCTGATAAATGTAAAATTCTGTTTTCTACATAAATCTCTTAAAATGGTCAGACGGCTCTGCATGTAGCCATGGAAACAGCAGCAACATGCACGAAGACACAATACTCCAATGAAATGATTTGCATAGTGCACATCTTTACAAAAGTGACATTATTTTAAGATGTTTAACAAACCTTCTAAAAGGATTCATATTTCAACTATAATGTCAATTATTGTGTAAATTGCAGTTAATCCCTGCGTTCCTCTGTCTCCTGAACGTCCTTTCTTCATCTTCCCATCACCCTTTAAAAGAACAAAAAAAGTGTGTGTCCTCTATTGTTAACACAAAACTCAAACTGTCAGTCTGCACTAAAACTGCATTGCTGCCAGAAGCTCTGATTACTGTTGGGTAATTACGCTGGATGAGAGCAAAGGTCTCCACTTGGATATTCTCTGCAAACAAGTTAATTGTTGTTTTATCTTCCCGTCTATCCTGTTTTCTCACTCTGTCAGTGATTGCATTGCAGTTTTGTTTACAGACTATCTTCAGTGTTCTGTTTTTTCTCGTTAGCATAATGTTTGTTTTGTGCTACTTGCGGCCTCTTTTCTCGGTTGTATGTCTCTTAATCTATATCCTACTTCAGTCAGTATATTTGAGTTTATTTCCTTTTTGGTCTTCTTGAAAGTGTAGGACAAGCAGAAACAGCACAGTAAGAAGTGGTTTACGCCTTACGTGAAGCAAAACCACTGGGTGGACAGTAGACATTTTGACTTGTCAAGGACGATAAAGCACAGATGTTACTAATCACATAAACAATGTCTTTGCTCTATTCAAGTGCCCAAGTGAGCCGTGAGTCAGCCAGCATGCACACTAACAGGACCTGAAACTGAAGCAGCTAAATGGGATTCAGCTTTCATTAACTTTTGTATTTACATCTCTACTTTTCCTTCTGTGACACGTAAATGTCTGCTGTGAAAAGGGCTAATTATAAGTCCAGAGAAATGTAATAACCCAATTTAAAGCTCATGAACATTCATGTTTGTAAAGACAATGGTTGTGAGAAACTGAAGCAAGGAAGGAGTAATAAGTAAGAAAAAATGTATTTACAGGGACTTTTGGTGGGTTGAAATCTATGTTGTAGACTCTGCCGCTGGGCAGATGGGTCCAGCGAGAGGTGAGCCTCTGTTTAATTGTCTGGAAAGGTACATCGAGGTTAATGACTGAATCCACAGTGAAGGCGCCATCCAGAGCCTCTGCCTGGGATACTGTGCGAGGGAAACCTGGTAGAGAGACAGACAGACAGAAAAAGAAAGACAAAAGGGATAGAAGACAAAGAAGGACAAGATAAATAACTATCAGGTTTTGAATTAAATGGGGTCTAAAAGACCTGATATTCATTACCTCTCATGAGAAAACAGCTCTACAAAGAGCCAAGTGCCCCTCTCTCTCTGAGGCACCTGGAGATGAGTATCTACTACTGATCAACCAGTTCCTGTGAGCTTCTTAAATCTTAACTTTGTTTCTGTACTCTTAAAGTGATATGAAGATAAGATGAGAAGCATGTGATTTATCCAGGTAAATATGAGTCAGCATTTTCAAACAGTGGATACATTCAAAATATCAATAAATGACCTCCTAAGTGTGGTGAGACCTCTAGCAAACAATACTGATAATACTTTTGTTAGCAATCACTTCTTACCATCAAGCAGCCAGCTGCTGTGGTCCATCGCTCTCAGATCACTCAGGATAAGACGAGACATGACGTCGTCAGGTACCAGCTGACCCTGATCAATGCAGGCCTTCATCAACAAGCCGAACTCTATCACACACACACACACACACACACACACACACACACAAAACAGATACAGAGAGAAAGGATGCTGTTCATACTCATTAAAAAGTCTTTTTTTTCCTGGCAGCATTTTTGGATCTTGACTTAGCTAATAGCTAATGATGTTAACGTTTGCATATTGTTGGAATGGATCATCATTATAAATACACTGTGCAGCCCAGCATTGTTTAAACAACACAGAAATGTATTTTAAATGCAAAAAATGAACCTGATGTCTAAAAATGATGCACAGAACTGCTAAATCTTTCTGAATTATATCTACAGATGCAGTTTTTGGTTTATTGGGTTTGAATCATCTTAAACTGTAGCTACAATCCAGATTCAAGAGTTTGAGGCGTAGGAGTTCCTTTTTCCTATTGCTTCCACTTTAATTGGTCAGAGTCCAGCTGAAGAAAGGAATTTCCTGACAAGCGTTGCAGAAATGACCTGCCTTCACTCTTATGCCGTTCTGATGTCACTGACTAGCAGATGAAAGGGTGGAAAGAGTGGAAAGAGTGAATACATGCGGGACATACCTAGAATTCTACAAGGAAATAAATGATGTATAATTTATACACAAACTGCCAAATGGGCAGCTGTTTTCCTTGTGTTTTGAAAGTGTGATAAATGTACAGATTGCACAACAGTCAGCTAAGGCACTACCAGGTCAGCAAGGCAAGGATTAGCAAAGAGACAACTAAGGAGGATTTTGCAGCTGATGAGTGCATTAGTCCATGTTAAATGTAGTAATATAGTTTATATGAATGCACACACCGGGATTAAAAAAAAGCTTTTCTAATGTTCAGTATTTATAATGAGAAGGTTAAAGAGGTTCAGTGAAAATGGAAGGTCACTGGTTCAGATCCAAGGACTGTTTGTCAAAAATACGGAAACGAATAAGCAGAACTGTTTTGACAGCCAGCTGCTCCAGTGAAGCCAAGAAAGCAAAAACTGAGGAACTGGAGAATGCCTGCACGTGTACAATATGGAAGTATAACAGAGTATTTGTGTATGCATAAAAGTTCAAGTTCGATGGTGCAGAAGTAGTCATTGCATCATTGCAGAAGACTCCAAATCCTTTCTCCTTAACCATACATTTACTACTGCGGCCTGTAAGATCCTCTGTAAAGCTGTGTAGTCTCTCCTCTCAAAGGACAAAAGCACACACCCTTCACTTCATTATCTTTACACCTCTCTTTATCTTCATCCAAGGTGATATTGAGGAGTAGTAGGTCTTACTTCCAAAGTCCAGGCAGTGTCGGGAAAAGTGTTAGTAGTATAAACATGAAGCAGCTACCTATATAACCCTGCAAACCAGTTTGGCCTTGGTTAAAGAGAGTTGAATCCCAGTTCAACCTCTGTGCTTCTCTACAGTAAGATAAGAAATGAAACGGTTACATGAGTGGTGTTCTTATCATGGTAGTGCAGAAAGTGTTTATTTTTCCACACATTCCACTTTCTGCAGTTGCCTTTTTTATGTGTAATAACCTGCTTATATGTATTACATAATAAAGCAATCTGTTGATTGTTTATAACAGCGAATCTCCTCCAGATAATATGTGGAGTATTCGTGTGTCTGTTTGTTTAGCAGGTAACACACACCACTGAGATCATCTCATGTTGCAGCCTTCTGACTTCTAAACAACCCGCTAAGATTGCTGACCTAGATTTGTATTAAAGAAGATCATAAATTTACTAAGCATTTGTTCCTTACCCGTTTTAGCGTTGATGCTGGCTCTCAAAATATCCCCACTGGAGATGTGCTTCAGTCCGAAAGTTTTGGTTATGCGCGCGGACACAGTCCCCTTCCCCGACCCGGGAGGTCCCATAATGACAGCACGGAAAATCTTTTGCAGAACCATGTCTAAAGGAATGTGGGTTTAATATGAGTTGCTAGCAGCAGAACAGTCGTGCACGTCCCATGAAAAAAAAAAATTCCAGTTGGATGCTCAGTCAAGAGTGGATCGCAGCAGGTCGACTTTCTTTCCAGAGAAGTGCGCAACGTAACCAAGAGTGGGCGCGTCTTTTGCAGCTAGTCTGGTCTCCCACTGGACCTTGACTTTTATTTCCCCTCGGCCTAGCCGGAGGAAGAGGAAGAGGGGGAGGAGGAGGAGGTCTGAGAAGATGTGTGTGTGTACTCGCCAGTGCAACGTCAGCAGGGGGTAGATGAAGATGCGCTCCCTCGACGGTGCACGACGAGCAAATGAGCTCCTCTGTCCAGCTTGTTGGGAATAATATACTCGCCTGTGTCACAGTTTACGCTTTAATGGAGATGTGTGTATCGTATAATGCGGTTATGTAATTAGTCCACAGGCGGAAAAAGCTTGTTGGCAAGGTTGCAGTGATTAATCCTTTCCTAGTCTAGATCCCTGCAGTGGACTGACCTGCAGATTGACAGACAGGCTGGGATGAACAACCAATCTCCTGCTCCCTCATAATCAGCTTCTGTAACATTTTAGAGGAGTTGGGGCAGTTTTGAAGGAATTAAATAACGTTTTTTCAGACATTATTGATCCAAATAAAACCGTAAACGTTCAGAGAACATCCATAACTTTTTGTGTAGGCCTAGGTTAAATATTAATTTTTTAACAACCTATTAAAATACGTCAGTCATTTTGATTTTGAAGGTTTCAATTTACCTCACATTTTAATATTAAAGTCTGATAAAAGCAATAAACATGATTTGTGTCGGTATTATCAGTTTGTGTACATGCTGTGCCTTTAAAACGCAACAGTAGCTATATGAGCCCACTCCTATATTGCTTTAATTAATGATGAAGTGGCGCCATCTGCTGGTCAACTACGGCGTTGCATCGTGTTAAAAATCCGCATTTTTGACTCTTCTGCTTTGCCGTAACCTCGCCTCTCCCCAGCGTGCTGCTGGACAAACACACGTGGATTTCCACTGACGCTAGTGAGGCAGGAACAACAATAACATGGCAAGCCAGGGGCTCACCTATGATGGCTGCAATTTCTTCCGACAGCGGCTGGTTTTGTCCACACTCAGTGGGAAGCGGGTGAAAATCTCAAACATCAGGTCCAAAGACGATAACCCGGGGCTCCGCGGTGAGTTTTTGTGCAGCTTCAACTCTTCTTCATGTGGCGTCGCAGTTAGCTCTGAAGCTAACGAGAGCTAGCTGTTACGCAGTTGGGAGTGTGTTGAATTACTTGGGCGCCAGAGATGGAGAAATGATGGGACTGTAGTGTAAGTGGTAGATAAATGTAATCCTGCGTAGCATTTCATAAGTTGCGTTGTTTTTTCCCGCTTGTATCAAACATTCAACCAGTGACAGCCTTATATTAGTGTGTCTTGACTTATTAGTATTAGTGTGTGACTGTCCTACTTGATGCTTTGATCCATGTATTTGATTCCAGATGTTTTAATACTGAGTGCAGTATACAAAGAAAAGACAAAAAGTAAAGACAACATGATTTTCACAAAGATTAAAATAGCAGGTTTAACTGAATTTCTGTCTGTTTTCTTCAGATTTTGAGGCCAGCTTCATCAGGCTGCTCGACAAAGTCACAAATGGCTCCAGAATAGAGATAAACCAAACAGGTGAGTTTTAAAAATGAGGATATGACTATTCACTTTGTCACCGTGACTGGTTGGTTTATCTAACTACTGTTTACTGCTAGAGTGTTGACATTTCAATATGAATGATAGGATTTATTTTAGGTTATCCACAGAGATTGTGTGCAGTCATAGTTATTCTTTGTTAGGTCAGTTTTGCTTGTTTTTCATTAAGTTGAACTGTGGTGATGTCAGAAAGAAATATAATAATAACTCAATGATACTGCAAAGAGACACCTCAGTTGATTGCATTAACTATAAGAAAACATGACCAAAGTGTTATTTTTTTGTCTTGACTATTTTGCCAAATTCACACTGCTTCCTTGCAAATACTATTTTTCTATTTTTCTACAATGATTCTCTTCTAAAAGGCCGTAAATGCTAATATTAACATCAACCAAGTAACAGACTGTCATTGTCTTCATGTCTTTGTCCTTACCAGGCACGGTGTTATTTTACCAGCCGGGCTTGTTGTACGGGGGTTCTGTAGAACATGACTGCAACACGCAGCGTTCGATTGGCTACTATCTAGAGGCCCTGCTCATGCTGGCTCCGTTCATGAAGACCACCCTTAAGGCCACTCTGAGGGGAGTCACCAACGACCCCATTGACCCGACGGTGAGGACGTGATCCGATCTGATCATCAACAAACTCGTTACTTGATGTTATCTGTGTTCGTACTTCTGAATTTAGATTTGACTCATGTAGCTCAAGATGACACTGCTTGGATGTAAAGAGGCTTCTTTTTGTTGTTTGTGCATCCCTGTTTCCTCTAGTGCGCAGATCATTATGTGCAATGATATGCCAGTTTTTTTGTTCTTTGCTACTACCTGCATTGTTCCAAAGTGTATAATGTATATGAACCTTACACAAGGAAACAAGGAAGGAAGAAGTATGAACTGGGGTGACTGGAGAGAGTTGTTGTCATGGAAACAGTGAAGAGTGTCTCAGCTTAAGGCTGTGATGTTAACTGGTCCATTGTGCATTGTTTTGCAAGGTAGTCGTCAGTTTCATCCTTTTGCAGAAGCATGTTTCAGTGTTTAAACTGTCTTTCTACTGCAGGTCGACTTGTTGAAGTCCACAGCCCTCCCTCTGATGAAGAAGTTTGGCATCGATGGAGCGAGCTTTGAACTCAAGGTGAGGACACCATGGTGGCCGTTGACAAGCATGGTACAATATGATCCAAGTCAAGTATGATGCTACTACTTAAAACTAAGCCACCCTCTCTTTTCTCCCGTCTCATTTGGTCCCTGCTGCCACTCCCTCAGGTGGTGAAGAGAGGAATGGCGCCTGGTGGGGGAGGGGAGGTAGTTTTCACATGTCCTGTCTGCAGGACCATCAGGCCAGTGCAGCTGACTGACCCAGGAAAGATCAAGAGGATCAGAGGAATGGCGTATCCTTAACTGGCTCAGAGTCATGGTCTTATTTTCACCTGTAAAAAACGTACAGTGATACAAATAGTTATTTGAAAGTCTGCTCATTATAAAGTCCTATCGTTTTTCTATTTTATTTAAATTATTATTGTAATTATCGATTAATTTACTATTTATTTAAAATGTTTACCATAAAAAATGTGAGGAAATAGTGAAATGTAACAACAAATGTCTTGTTTTGTTCGACCAACTGTCCAAAAGCTAAAGATAATAAATGTTACATGGATGTAGACAGCAGCAGTTCCTCACATTGGAGAAGTTTGAATGAGAGAATTTGGGCCATTTTTACATAAAATATGACATAAAGGATTGATTATTAGAATAGTCGCCCATTGGGTTTCTGTCGATTGCCAATCAATCTTCATTTTACCTTTTTAATATCTATTTCCTGATGAATGCCAGAACTGTTGTCTGCACTAACTTTGCAGCACATACTGTTGTCAATACTTTGAAATGTTTACTCATTACATACCAAAGGCCAAGCACAGAAGGTTGCCTTAGTTTTAAACATGTTTTGATTACATGCGACTCGTTTCTCAAGTAAGTTGAACTTGTCATTGATGATATATTGGTGGTCTGTGTGCTTGCAACACACAGTCAGACCACAAGTTGTTTTATTCCTTCGACTTCACGCTGTTGTATGAAAGGTCCTTGATTATCTAAACCCAGATATTCAGTGCGAGTATCGCCCCAGATAGCCAACAGGATTGTGGATTCAACCAGGAGCGTCCTCAACCAGTTCATTCCAGACATCTACATCTACACGGACCACATGAAAGGAGCCAACTCTGGCAAGTGAGTATCTCAACAGTCATGTAATTGCAGTGTCATCGCTTGTTGGTCTTTTCCAGTTCTGTTACTGCCTCCTATTGGAAGGAACCTTTAAGAGTATTCATTACTGTTATTCTTGTTGATCTTCTCTACAGTTTAAATGAAAAAAATCTACTTATAGGTTTCAGTTTTCTGTTATTTTTGTCTGTCTGAAAGACACTAAATAATTCATTTGTTTGTTTGTCGCAGGTCTCCAGGTTTTGGTCTGACGCTGGTGGCAGAGACGCTGAATGGCTGCTTCCTCAGTGCGGAGATGTCATCCACGCCGCAGGGACAGGGAGTCTCTATATTGCCAGAAGACCTTGGCAAGAACTGTGCCAAACTGCTTTTGGAGGAGGTACATCGGGTAAGTGGTGCAAAAAACCAACACGTCATACCTCTTAATCCAGAACACTTAGCCTGCTTCATTTGATTTAGCGTAAAAAAAAAAAGCAACTTACTGATGGATCTTCTCTATGGATGTAATTGGGATCTCTTTAATAGAGCCTAATGATTCTTCGGGTTCAGCTCGGCTGCTGTGAAGAAGAGTATACAAGATTTTCTTCACTGTTGCACAGATATTAAGTCATATTCAGGAATCTAGCCAAGCTTTTCAACCATTTCACAAACAAACCCTGATCCTATAAACATCCACACTGGCTGTTTTAACAGAGCAAGGAAAGGCTTGCTATTGATTTGCAACATGAAGAGTGTGTTTTTGTTTATTTTCTTGTTGTTTTTTTTAGGCCAATTTGAAATGTGCTTTTTGTTGTTTAGGGTTGCAAACAAACAGCTTCAAGAAAAATGATTTTACATAGTGTGTGTCTGTGTTTAGTCTCTGAAATACCTCATCCACTAGCTGATCTACTGAGCAACTGCCATTCAAAATACCAAACCTGTCCTGTCTTTTTAATCAAGCATGCATATTGGTTATCTGCCCGTACTGCTCTCCAACAAGCCTCGTAACAGTTTACACAACACAGTCATCACTAATTTAATACAGATTTTTTTTTTATGGGAACTATACATTTTTTATAAGCGTATGCACTGAGTAGTCATTTTCATATTTAAACCACATTTTCAGTATATATTTCACATTGCTCTTAATGCCTAGACTCTGATGAAAGCAGTATTATGATTCAATGCTAAATTTTAACTTATTCAAAAATCAGCTTTTTGTCGGTTGGTTGCTGTGTTTACAAGTTGATATCAGATCTTCATTACCCTGCACACAGCAGCTGGAGTCTAGGTTTTTGGCCCATCCCTGGACAATTTAAAATTCTTTGTGAATACTTGACGTACACAGTCAGGACATATTTCAATCCCAGCATGAAACAATGACATTCACTGCCCTTGTTTACCCACATTCCCTGGTAATGACCATCAACCCCAGTCTGGAATTCAACTGAGAAACTGTTTGTGGGCAGAACCACAATGTAAAGAGCAACTAAAGGACATTTCCATCCAGCTACGGCTATGCCTATACTCGGTAATTCTGGGATCACACCATTGTTACATTGAATAATCAATTAGGACCTCCATTAGGAAAGTGTTTACTGGGGTAATAAAATAAAGTAAGAAGCAGGGTAATTTTCTCATAGACTTCCATGCAGTCTGACTTATTTTTGGAGCCAGTGGAGTTGCCCCCTGCTGGCCATTAGAGAGAATGCAGTTCTAAGGCACTTCTGCATTGGCTTCACTTTTTAGACTGCAAGCTACTTGCTTGGTCTGGACTTGTAAGATATTTCTTGTCCTGATAGCTAGATCAGGACCTGGTTGATATGAATAAATAAAAATATTATTTTTAACAGGAGCTGTATACTTTATTGATCATTAGATATAGATATCTCTCTCGGAAAATATGGCTGAAAGAACAGAGTTCAAACTTCTATGTTTTAATGGGAAATAACACAATGCCTACCTACTAAGACTGGTTTGTCCATGCCCAGCATCAATCTTAAGAACCAGTGTTAGAACCAGAACCAGCAGCAGTCTTAACTGGTTACTTCAGAGCTACCTGGGCAGCATTTTGGTAATTGGCTACATCTCCACTGTTATAAGAAGTGACATGAAAAAATGATATGATGAAAACAAAAAAGAACTCAAATAAAACTGATTATTAATATTTAACATGAACATTTCACTTAAACTATTTCACATTTAAAACATTGATTCAAATATTTATTTCAGCATGTTGTATTAATGATATTGAAAGAAGCCATAAGGAAACTAATTTCAAGTCTCAAATATCAGTAACAGCACTCTGAAAAACTTCTCTGTTTCATTTCTGGAATGATGTGTCAAGAGTATTGTTTGTTTGAACATGCTCGATAAATGATGAATCCTTTAGGCGAGATTTACCGTCATGTTTGTGCTAACAGATACAAAACAACGCAGTCACATTTTATGTCAGCATTTCTCAACCTGTGTCCCCAAGTGTGACTTACAGCAGTAGCTGTGTGATAAACCAGCTTGGCTAGTACTAAATCATACATTGCCAGACAAACTTTTGATTGGTACTGTATATAGTAACAAATACTCTCATATAGACACACAGTCACATAGGAAAAAGAGCACACTTTATCAGAATATGTACAATTAGATCCAGTGATTTAGTGGCTCTGCCCCTCGGCCCTCTCTCATAGGAGCCATGTGAGTCCAGTTAGCTGGTCAGGGTAGTGCTGATTAACTCTGAAAGAGCAATATTGTTGGACGTGTCCTCTTAACTCCAAGCAACAGAGTGGAGAGATAATGTTTCTGCTTAGCAGCCGCAGAGGATGGTGGATTAAACATATTTTTGTGCCTGTTTTTAAGAGACAAATCCACAGTTGCTGGTGGAGCAGGTAGATCTACTGCGTTTAGAAGTTGAACTGCATTTGAATAACTGCTGATTTTAATATGTAACCATATCAGGAGGACTGAGTGGTTGCTGCAGGACGATAAAAGGAAAAGAGGAAGAATAACGAGAAAACATGGACGTGTGCTCCTGCTGGAATAGTTAATTTTTGAAAACTAAAAAGGGGGAAAAAATGGGCACTCTGTATGTGTGCGTCTGTTTGTTTAATGGTTAATCAGTACAGTCCTCCTGTAGTAAACCAAATACACACGATGGACATTTTGTTTTTGGAAGCAACATCAACAATGGACAGAAGCTGATGTAAGTGGTGCGCTCAGTAACCCTTTTAACTTATGTTGAATGTTATGAATTTTAACATGATTGTGTGTATGTTGTGTGGAGATTAAGAGTTCAGTCTTCTGTAGAGGTTATTCCAGAGCTATATAACAATATAGACTATTGTATTGGTGGATCTGAAGACCTTCAGAATCTGAAGCAAGAGTTATGCTCAGAAAAGTATCTTTACCGTTTTTTTTAGTTTTTTTTTTAAGCTCAGTATTGTTGATCAGTGCTCTCTTTAGATTCATAACTTCTGAGTTTGTTGATCTGCTAAGGAAAGCTTCATATAAGGGTAAAGTCAGTCCAGAGGAAAGAAGCCACTCGCTTTAACCTCTCACATTGTTCCATGTGAAGCTAACCAATGCAAGCATGCATTTCTCCATGTTTTTTTCTAATTCACCCTGTTTGCTCCGACTCAATTTTATGTTGTAGATTTTATAGGTTCAGATTTGTGACAATTTAAACTCTAGACTTTAGGTCAAACAAGTGTAAGTGTAAATGCGGGAACAGGCCCATTGATCTTAGATTGTATTGGATTATATCAGTATGTGGTATTGTGTTGAGTAATGTAATTGTGTCCGCACCTGCTTACATTTTTTGGGGGGATTTGACTGTTTGCAAAAGGGGGTTGCCATTTGCTTGAAGGATTCAAGGGACTTTTCCAGAGGATCCCGTGGCGGCCTAGACTGTCTGAGGTTTTCTCTCAGAGACAGGAAATTAACTAACGAGAGGCGTTAACAATGTTTTTGTAGTGAAATTAAGCTGTGATGAGAGATTCCAAACAAACAGGGAAATTGCATAAAAGGTTCAGAAAAAAACCGAAGTACATTCAATTTGTCTCACCCAGATCAGCAGCACAAGGTAAGGTACTCAGACACAACACTTTTTTAATAACCTACCTCATGTACTTTTCAAGTCATAGGAAGTATTAGAGAAAAGTTGGATAAAACTGTCTTAAAAATATACTTTAATTGTAGTTTTCAGTTTCTTGCTCTTAATGAGGACCCATTAAGAGCAAGAAAACATCCATCTATTCTACAGGCTTGTTAATGGATTAAAATGGTGGAAATAAGTTGAGATGGTGTAGTTCTTCGCATGGTTGCATAGTCTTTGGTGATCTTATTTTTAAAGTTGACTCAGTTTGAAGAAACTTGTCCACTTGTAGAAGGAATGCGGTTAACAAAATCCTTGCCTCATCATCAATACTGTAAAAACAGTGTCACCATAGTTTCACTATGATTTCAGTGATATGATTATGTAATTGAATCATATTCTGCTGACAAGTCACGATGCCATAATACTGCATGACCGGACCACATGCATACTGCAATAAAATTGATCCACAGCACAAGAAACTGATCCTGTGTAGCTGCAGTAAAGTTGTGTCACATTTGGACATCAAGTCAGTACAGGACAGTTAATGGTAAACGCATTTATAAAAACTTAAATTGAGAAAATTAGAGATTTTAAAGTTTATAAAATGCTGTAGGGTGTGTCCGGTCTTGCACGTGCCTCTTTGTACGGGTTGGATAATAACACATAGCTGTTGTCAAGTAGTCACGGCATGTGATCACTTATACGAAGACTGGATCTTCTGTCCTCTAAATATGTAATATGTAGGGGAAACGGGAACGTTAGGCAGAGGACTAAAAGGTCTGGAGAAGTTTAGATGTTGGAAACAGGTCGTAGAGAGAGAACTACTGACAGGATACATAAGAGAACTGAGTTTTTAGAAAGTGTCATGTGAGATAAAATTTAAAAAACGGTATACTTGAGAAGATTAAAATGTCCATTTGAATTTTGCAAATCTGCCAACCAGACAATTGATGGACTCACTGTGGATCGTTAAAAAGTGACATCACTAGCTCCCTCTGGAGCCACAAAATGCTTCATACAACTCGTTTTCACTTACACATTAGTACCTAAGACCTATTAACAGACTTGTACACTGATGTAGCATTATTTATTTTTTTAATGGATTTTTATGCCTCTACGCTGTCGACAGTCATGAATGAAGTTATGTTTTTTTGTTGTCTGTCACATTTTCTCATAAAGGCAATATCTCAGGAATGCGTTACGAAAATGTCTTCAAATTTGGCACAAACATCCACTTGACTCCATGATGAACTGATTAGATTTTGTCGGTCAGAGGTAAAGGTCACTGTGACCTCACAAAACTTCATATGCGAATTATGACAAAGTTTCACACAAAAATCTAATAGGATGAAGTGATGAGAGTTGATATCAAAAAGGTCAATCGTACAACGCCAGAAGGGGAGGTTGTGACCATATTTCACATTGGGTCATATACTGAACTGGTGGCACTAATCTTGGGTGCCCACCTTGATACTGTGGCGGTTATATAGATCTTCTGTGCTGCCAGGGTAAAGACGTGTGTGAAGCCTCTACATTTTAGAATTTGTTGTTTATTTGGAGCAACATCCATATCTGAAGCATTGTCTACTGTTCTGGACCCAAATTTGTCAATTTTGTGTTACAGTGTTATGTTTTTCAAAGGCTCTCTACTTGGTCAGATTAGAAGTATGTATAATGCATACATTGCTCTAGGTTTTGTGTTTTGGAATTATGGGTTATGCCTAAAAAATATAGAAAATGTATATAATGCCTTCAAACTTTGCTTTTGTGACCTGGACAATAATATTTTTGAAATGTACCTATTTTCAATGGGAAAACAAGTGAATTTGCCCATTTAAGTGTAAAAAAAAAAAAAAAAAAATCTAACTTAACATGAATTTATACCAAACTTATACAAAAGTGACCAAAAAGGGCTTAGAAGTGAGTCGTTTTTCAAGATTTGCTATAATATTGCAAACCAAATTCATGCTTCCGCCCCAAAATATCTCACATCATCATATCCAATGATTCATATGTTGTTTTTTCTGACTTTACATAAATTAAAATGTGCTATGGAAATAAGTAAATATGGTAATATCACTGTCCTGGTCACAAAAGCAAGGTTTGAATAATCACAATTTTCTATACTAGAAATTAACTCTTACTACCCAGGACCAAAAAACAAGTAAACATTTGTTCCACAGTGCTATCAATGTTGAGATAATCAATCTCCTGTCATGGGGTGACCGAGTTCTTTTTAAACATCTCCACCTCCATGACGTATGTCTGTGTTGTTTTTGTTACTAAAACATATATCACCTCCTCTTTCCTTGTTTTAGGGTGGCTACGTGGATTCAACCAATCAGAGCCTGGCGCTGCTCTTGATGACCCTTGGCCAACAGGACGTGTCAAAGGTTTTGCTCGGACCCCTCTCCCCATACACGTAAGTCACTGTCATTCAATAATAAACTCACAGATGGCTCCCTGCCCCACTGAACTTTACACCAGTCTCTTTATAAGTTATTAATAAGTTAATATACAGAAACACTTCCTTCAAACGTAAAACCCACCAGACCTTACATTTAGTTATTCTTCCACTAGTCTCCTCTTGGCAAGAGACAATATTCCAAAGTTCTCATCCCATCGTAGGGCACAGATGCTGGACAAATAAACAACAGAGACACACTGTTTGTTATAACAGTTTGTCATTGTTTTAGGTACTGATTTTCACCCAAAAAAAACAGATTGTTTAAAAAGAGGAGATCAGATTAAACAAAGGTTTCACCACAATTTTTATTGTCCCCTTCACACAGCCGGACATTGTTTCTTGCAATGTGAGCACACTGACTGCTGTAGTTCACCGTAAACAAGGTGCTCGTACCATTAGCACTACTGAGAACATGTTCTAGTTAAAGAACGACGAGGAAAGAGGAAACCGCAAATAAGCTGCTACTACTGTATACTATAAAAAATAAAAAATAAAAAACAACAGAAAATAATAAGTCTAATTAAAATCAACCAACTCTGGTTCTTTTTTTTCATTTCCAAAATGTTTACATTCATTATCATGGGACTTGGCCAGCTGTGCATTCACGTGGCCATTTACAGTCACTGTTTTGAATGTGTGATGAATAGATAGATTTACACTTGAAGAGATGCTACATTAAGTTTCTTTACTTGCAAACAAACTATTACAAAATAGTATGAGAGGAGAAAAGTTGACTTCAGGCATGGTCGCCATCACAATGAACTGTCCATTTTCAGTTATCATGGTACCGGTGCTGTGTCCCTCCCAAGTACAGTACTATGATAACTGAAGATTGGCAGTGCCATCGCAATACACTCTTCCTCCTGCCCAGGTAATGTTGATGACCAATGACACAAACTTTAACCTCAGCGTGTATAGTTAGTTTCTGTAGATTGTTTTGCATTATAAATATGACATCCTTGGTTGGGTTGATGACCTTTAGTGTTGTCACTTGAGGCATGCGGGACATTGTTATGGGACTCCTAGTGTCTACTATGTTTACTGTTGGAATATTTTGTGTCCAGCTATGTCTCTCCTTCATTATAGTGACTTGTAAAGAGTAACAGCTAAATATATTGCAAGAAATAATGTACAAACTCAAAACTTAATGTTCTGTTTTTCTTAAATTTCTTCTCTCTCGCTGTCTCTCCAGGATCGAGTTCCTCAGACACATTAGAGATTTCTTCCAAATCATGTTCAAGATTGAAGTTCAGAAGCCTTTAGAAGACGAAAGGAAAGGTGGAGACAAAGTCTTGTTGACCTGTGTAGGAGTTGGTTACAGCAACATCAACAAAACCCTCAAATAAAACAAAAGTATTTTTATATAAATGGCATGGTGTCGTCTTGTTTTAAATGTGAAAATATTTATTTGTGTGTCGCCAACTTTCAGATTATTTGTGTTACAGTATACAAGAAGTTGAAATGAGCAGTTATTGATTTAAGAGCCATCAGTCGAACAAATAACCATACAAACAATATTTATGTAATCCAAAACACATCCAACAGTATCATATCCACAAATGACTGCTTCTTAAGTCTTGGAGTGTTAATCATTCAGTCTGCAAAGCACTGAGCTTTCTAAACATCAATGTGTGGTTCAACATTGCTGGAATTCCACATTAAAATAGCTTTTCAAGATGGTTAGTTCCAGTCGTCGTTAAGGCCTAGTTCAAGCAAATGTATCAGTATGATGTTACTGGAAAGTTCAGCGACTGGTCATCGTCATTAGATGTGGTTCCTCCCATCTGCACTCCACATCACGTGTTCCTCGTAACAGGAGTTCGAAGGAGTTAATCGTCTTTGCCGCACAGATGTTTGAGGGTGTCGCCATAACTCCCTGACACTTCAGACTGCAGCAACATGAGGAGAGAAAAGGGAGGTGATTGGAATTTTTTTTTTTCAAGAAAAAACTGATAGTATCTCTGTGGGTCTATGTACTGACCTGTAACTGGGAATAAAGGGACTCTCCAAACAGCTTCTTGTACTCTGTTCTGATGTCCAGCAAATCAATCTCCGAGCGACTGACTAGTATCCTGGTCAGTGTGGACTCGGTGGTCCCTAAACCCTGAAGAAAGCACAGAAAAACACAGTGTGACATAGAAAATAATCAGAAGCAGCATATACTTCTACAGCAACTACTCATAACACATGTTCACCTCACATTTACTATCCTGCAGTGAGCAATAATCTATGTTTGCAGTCTCACATGTTTGTAGTTATCTGCTTCTTTAGAGGCTGTTGACACATTGCAACAATCAATGTTGTACATTTAGTCAACGCAGCAGCAAAAAAGCAGTGGCTTAACATTCCTTTCCACACCACTGGTGACAATACAGCTGTCTATTGTGTATAAAAAAAGGAATGGGGTGCAACAAAACAATATGTGCATTGTGTTTTGGGGGCCACTGGTAAAGGTTTAAAAGGCCCTCATGGTACAGATGGACTTTTTTGTACTGCTTACCTTCATGCTTTTGAAAAGCCTCTCTGCGAAGTACACCGGGACGCTCTTCACACACTTCACTAGAGAGGGAAAAGACATTTTTATTTTAAAAATGTGTCTCAAATGTGTTGTGTGATCAGTTTATCAACTACAAATGCAACACAATAAAAAATGGGACATGTTGACTATTTTTCTCACCAACAGCTACTAAAAGCTTCTCCAGGTTGCCAGACATCTCACTCTCGATGCTCTCCTGCAGAGTCTTCTTGCTAAGGTTCTTGTACTCTACCAGAGCTGCAGAGACAGATTTGAGTACAATGTTTTTGAAGATGTAACACTGATGTCTATAACAGCTTCAATCCCTGTTGTCTCTATCAGTAATACAGATCAAATATGTAAGAGATCTACCCACTCTGTCGAAGCTGGGGAATACTCCTGTGGCAGAGGATGTCGATAAATTTGTCCTCGTCAGTTCCCCATTTCTTCTCTCCTGCTTCATACAGGGCCTGGGTAGAAGAAGAAATAAGAGCATACATACATACATACAGCTTTAGACCTGAACTTTTTTTGCTTAGCTGTTCTCGGAAAGTAATTTAAAGTGGATGTTTTTCTGGATGTTCAGTACCAAATCTTTTTTATGCAAAACATAAGGAGGAGTGGTGCCTTTACGTCTCATGAATGTGTACGATTAAGCTCAAAATGTCAACTGAAGAAGTGTGCCAACAGCTCACTTACACATCTGTCTGACATCAATAAACTGCACAACAATGTTTTAATGTTAATGCCCTAGTTTCTTGACATCTCTAAATATCAAGTGAATGTGATCATTTTCTAACATGCAGAAAACTAGCAGGTTGGCCACACAATGAATAATCAAAATGTGGTGAATATACCTTAGCATCTGCCTTAGCCTTGGCAGCATCCACACTGGTGCTCTCATCTCTCTTCCCCTGTGAGAATAAATGGAAGAAGATAGTTTGGGATATGTAGGGGAAGAAAATCAATATATTTGTCATTTGTTCAGGAACTCCTTTAAGAGATTAGCTTCTTTGACACTTTTAATATCCTTGTCATAATTCATCTGAGATAAACATTATAACTTCATTATAGAGAAGACAAGCTTTCCAAAGATCTTGTGGAAAACAATTACAATTACAGTTCAGGCCTTTAAATAAATAAATATTTTTTGTTTAGACTCAGTTGTAGATCAGAAGTATGAAACCTTTCCTTCCTCTGAAGCTTTTCATTATGTATAAAGATTTTTTTAAAGTCATATTTTTTATGATGTTGTTGGGAAGGCTTTGTGGCAGTATATCACTATTTTGATTTAATGTACAGTACCTCCGCCAGGACGAGCAGTGCTTTCCCATAATCTCCAGATACCTCCGACTTCAGGTCATGAATCATCAGTCTGCCAGTTTCTTAATGAAACAACATGTACAATACACAGAGTTTCAAAATTGTCTGACACATTGCATCATGGACATTTGCCAACTCTTACGCAACCATTTAACTCCAGTTTCAGTTAAATTAGAAATACTGCATTAGAGATACTAACCTGCCAGGTATGTTTCAGACATTGCTTTAATCTGCCTGTTGGATCTAGAGGCAAAGATTTCAGTCAGGATACTCTCTGTGGTCCCTGCACCCTGTGAGTGATATACACAAGTATAGTGTATGAGTTTTTAGAGAGAAATAAAGTGCAGTTCATTGCACATACACAAAACATCAACTGTCAAGTGCTGATTTTAAACCACTGTGTGTGTTACAAACCACTTCTCAAACACTGCACCCAAAGAAGATACTGGAGTACACAATTTACTTTAACAATGACTTAAGGTGCATTACTAACGTTTCAATGTGCACTGCACCTTCATCAGAGTCAAACCTCTCTGATGACTCTTGACTCTGATGAGCCACAGAAGTGGCCCATTTAAACTGTTTGTAACAATTTGTCCTGTTCTGAGAGTACCAGTATCCACCAATGAAGGGACCGAAGTGCAAGAGATTCTTTTAGCACTACTGTGTGGGTGTGGTTAAATGTCATTACCACAGACAAATCTAAGATAAGTTAAGTCTGTTTAAACAAATGAAGTCATGCTTAGACCATGTGTCTTTGTTCCTTTTCTAGTTTAGTATTTTTTTTGTGGTTTCACTCACTGAAACCAATAAGAATCTCCAATAGAAGATGGGCCATGACATCTTAGAGTTAGTGTGACAAAAACACAATCAACAATCAAAATAAAGGGAAAAAAAGGAGACACAATCTCACCTTGATGGCTTTCATGACTTCATGACAGTCGTAGACAGCAGTAGGTGTTACCAAGGCCACTAACAAGTCCTCAAAGTCTCCACCTGTGTCGCCCTCGATGTCGGCTACTAATGTCTGATACAGGAAGGAAGATAACACACAAATCTTACTCCACCAACTTGAATCTCAGTTGGATCTTCGTTGCCACAGCAATAATTAATATTTGAAAGTTTTCTTACCCTTCCTGTGGCCTTCTCATAGGCCTTAGCGATAAGCTGACGCTGAGCATGACTTCTTTTGGTCAACACCTCAATGACAGTCTTTTCTGTTGTACCTAAAGAAAAGGACAACACAAAACTGACTTAAAATCTTACATAAACATACAGATATAAAACATGATCCACTTGCCTTGTACAAGGATTAACTGGCAAAAGCACTTTACATATTTCTCAGATACAGTTTAGTATCTTGATAATATACTGATAATGGTAACTCATTAGCTTACCAAGGCCCTCTATTGCCTTCCTTAGTGCAGACACGTCGTCCTCTGCTTTGAAGTTTGCATGATCCTTTACAGTTCCTCTTGTGTTGGACTAATAAACACAGACACATGCTCATTTATCACAGTGACACAACCAGTAGCATGTTGTCAATGTGAAAAAATAACACACCCCACCAATATTTTATATCTAATTCCTATTTGTCTTTTTCCTTTCAAGCAATAGCAACCTAGACCCATATTATGACATAATAATAATCATCATCATCATGAACTGATCCTACTCACTAAAAGTTGATGATATGTCCAATTTACAGTATAAATAGGAAAAAGTACTGCACAGTACCACATGTGCAGTACTTTTTCCTATTTATCCTTTCTGAATCCTGATATTAGTACCAGCACCTTACACAGACTTGGTGTGTGTTTGCCTATTCTTTTAATGAAATATGTCCCACTTACTGTCACAGTCAGTGAGGAGGGGGAGTCTAACAGCAGGTCCAAGTCATCCTACAATACAAGTAAACAAATATGTTTCGATTATCACCCACAGCTTTCATAATTTAAGACTACAAACTAATTTAAAAAACACATGATCAACTACTCACCCAAACAGACATTGCTGTAGTTGTAGAGAAAAGCCTTTAACTGGGGTAAAGAAGAATAAGAAACATTAGTCTCTTGAAAGTGAAAGTGCTTTATGGACTCAGTGATATGCTCGAATTCATGTCTTAATCTGATCTGATCATCTTTGCTCTCTGCACACTTATCTCCAATTTCATCCTCTCATTTTCACTGCCTGCACTTTAAGCATTTACTTAACACCAACACGACTAGCTACTTGTTATCCAAATGTCTACGTGTAAAACTAAAATCATTTGACACTCGCGTAGTGTAGTTAAAATTTGATGTCGACACAGGCCGAGGTATTTTCGCGACCAGCAAAGTATGAAAAACCAATAAGACACAGGCAGAAGACAAGGCTGCGTGCATGTATAAAGACTATTATCAGAAGTCAGAAAAAGGTATTTTGTTTGTCTTACCTAAGTGAGAGGACAGGATTGATGTCAGAGGAGAAATTTCACAGTATGCCAATGTCGCCACACCTTTCGGGGAATTCGAGAAAGCAACGCCCATTATAAACTGGGGGAGGATGCATCATCATAAACTCCTCCTCATGTGTACACACAACCCAAAGCAGGATGTGATTTGACTCCCTTGTGCTTCAAAAGTCCTCATCATTAAAAGTAGCATCAGTATCTCTCAATTTTTGCGCGTTTTTTTTAATGTTTTAACACAACATTGTCTCCTTAGAAGGCAATTATATATCAGTAATGACCTGCAGTGGGTCTAATGTCCTGTTTGCTCAAGGCAAGAGAAAATATATGAGTCAGAGAGAGACAAAGAGGAAGGAAATTAAACAGGAAAAACATATTTCCTTTAAATAGGTCTCATCTTTTGATGTTATCGGTGACACAACTTCATGTTAGATAACAATTTACTCATCATCCAAGTAATCCAAGCACAACTAAACCAGCTCCCAAACCCTAAATCTGTTTTAAAGATTTACTTTACTGATTGATATTGAATAATTATGTGTAGCAGGTTTACCTGGACCACCTTAAGGGTCAGTCCACCTTAAGCCTGACCAGGTTGCAATATGCACAAGTGTAACTCCATTATGCTATATATAGCCTACCAGGCAAATTCTCAGGCTGTAAAAGACAAAGGCCTTCATCCCAAAGGCATGTGGTGAGATGTCATTTGAGTTATTTATTTGAGATACTTCTGCTTTTTTATTTGTATGCATCAGGGTCCAGTATGTGACGCAGAGATTTGACGGATTGTTGTATTCTTGTAAGCCAGATTTTCCCTTAACTATCAACACACTCCCTGGATTGTTTTTGACTGTTGTTAAAGCTATCTAGGATATTTTCCCAACTGTATGAGTCACCTGCTCTGATTTCACAGGATGTTTTCTTTATGCAGATCTGATTTCCTGTTGCTGCCCTAACTGAGAGCTGATTCAACCCATTTCGTTACTGTTGAGGTAAAACTTATAAAATCATCTTTTCATACCCATTTACTGCATTGGTCAGTGTGTAATAGGTCATTGGTTGTCTCTTTTTTCTTGCAGTGCTGACTGCTGTTTCACCTATGATTTATCATTATGTATTTTATTGCAGTGCTGGTTTTAAGAGGGTTTAAAAAATATATTAATGTGTGTATTTAACATCTAAACATCCTAATGTGTGTCTTAGGCCAGAACTTAATCCAGAAAGGGTGTTGTGGATCTGGTCAATCTGGGGCCTAGGCTACATTCAACAACTTTCTATTGCATGGTTGAGTGTTGTTACCTTTATCTTTAGTTACGTGTGTGTGTGTGTGTGTGTGTGTGTGTGTGTGTGTGTGTGTGTGTGTGTGTGTGTGTGTGTGTGTGTGTGTGTGTATCTGGGTCACCCACTTCTTGTTGTATTGGCCTAGATGGGGTCTCCCCTTAAATTCTCCCCAGCTTCATAAACAGCAACCCTCACCCTGATTAATAGTTCTTACAGCACCTCTGTATTGCTAGCTGCAGTCACTCCTGACATTCTTGTACATGGTTTTATTGCTGTCTAAAAAAAAAGAAATTTAGATTTTTTTTTCTGTCATTTTAATAAAAATAACAGTTTTCAACATAAGAAACCTGGACTCTGCTATTTACTTCTCTGTGTTATATGGGTCAAAGTCAAAGAACTGTCTTTAATTGTAGACACTACAGAAGTGAACTGTTTTAAGAACCACATATGAGGGACTGTGTATGATACTACTTTTCAGTAGGTATGGGTAAGTTAGTCTTTCTTGTTGATAGATAGATAAATATAACATTCCATGTGTGTATCAACTAAGAAAAAATAAAACCACATTTATTTATAAAACCAGTATTTATAAAACCAGTGTAACTATTTTATTTGCAAAATGCGAATGCATATTGTATATACATGCATTTAGTTTTTTTTATAACCTATATTGGGTTATTCACGACACCTTAAATTGTGCAAGAGTTTATTATTCCTTTTCTACCAATGAATTCAAGTGGAGATAATCTTTAATCTTTAATTCTTGTTTTGTCAAAACTGACCAGGGTTAAAAAAAAATCCTCATACAAACTCTTTCCAGTGCTCTGAGGGGCTTTAAAGTTTTACAAGCAGACATTTTTCATGATGTTGATGATTGTTTTAATAAATAAATTTAGTAAAAGTATGTCTGATTGTTTATGTTGTGTGAATGAACTGTCTTACTGCTATCTTGTGTACATGCAATCTCCTCTCAGGTGCAAAAGATATGTTGATCTCAATGAGATTTCCAAAATAGAAGATAAAAAACTTAAAGGGTTTTGGGGTAGGTTACTCCTTTTTCAATCACAGGGGCACTTGAAAATCTACTGCCCGGTCATGACTGATTTTACACACACTACATGCTTGCTGACTCCACCTGCCCTGTGACGCATTAGATGGATTTGGGTTTTTAACCCTGAGTACGGGTTTCCAGGAAACCTTTACGCCGCCTAAATTGAAACAAATAGGTCTGCAACCCGCAACATTAACCTAGTCTACACCGCCTATAAGTTAAACATAAGCACTTGAAGGGTGGAGTTTGTTAAAGGTGAAATCTTACGTTGGCCTGTGTGGGAGGAAACCTAGCCTGGGATCCCAAACTCGGGGCAGTAAAATCCCTCAGCTGCTGCAGCCAGCCTGGCTGTACTTTGACAGCTCGGTACTCGACGTCAGGTCACTGTATGGTACTTGGCGACGTGTCATCGACCATTTAACTGCATGACTGTCTGTTTTACACGGCAAGTGAACCATTTGACTTTACACAAAGGTGTTTCTCTAGCTAACAATATAGTTATGTGTTGGGTTTAGTAAGTAACGCTGCTAACTGGGAGAAAGCAACTTGTTAGCTGCCTAGCATTAAGGACCCTCCCATTACTGGGACGGCTAGCGGCTGTTAGCCACACTGTGTCACTGAGCCATCAATTTGGTAACTACCTATTTACTTTCTTCATATTTATTCACATTTCTACTTTGAACAAGGTTTGTTAGGGGTTTCTCCAGTTAGCCAGTGCTTTGTGACCCTCACTTGTTTTCTTTTACAGGCAACAGTTATTGTTTATCTAGGCTCAGCTGTAGCTCGCTGCCTCTATTGTTTACATGGATAGCGGTCATCTGAAGAGCTCCATGGGCATGTGGAGGCTGTAACAAGACTGGATCAAAGCACAGACCAACCACTGTGGAAATATGGAAATGGACCTGGGAGCTAGCTAACGTCTGTTGACGTTTAGACAAGACGTCTACAGCCAACTCTCGACCAAAAATGAGGATGAACGGGGGTCTAAAGGATGACAGCTGTGCCTGCTGGACTGTTTGACTTCGTGTGGGCGTTGGACAAAGGGCAGGGGTTTGTTTGTCCACATTAAAGCTTAACCTAATGCAAGATTACACGAGGAGAAAAGAAAGTACAGGTTGTTGGGAACTGGATCGCCCGTCTGGCACTGGGATGATGCTTAAGACCCTTCTTATCACCAGTCTGCTTGGCTGGGCAAAATGTCAAGAGAGCCAGAGCATGACACTAGAGGAGAAGACTGTCATCAGGTGAGAAATGTCTAGACAGACATATGACAACACTGTTCATGAGTGATTGTGTAAGCCTCTGCACACTTTTTGTGTCATCATCTGGTTAAATTAATACATTTCCCCCCTTTTTTGTAGGGATCAAATCATTGAAATGTTTGATCACGCTTATGGCAGTTACATGGTAAGATATTAACTTTGTACTGATTGTTATTACCACTACATTTATGTTTGCATGTTGCATAAGTTCAGTAGGGAGTTAAGACACTGTGAGTCAGTGGCCCAATGATCTGCTTTGGTGGGGTTGTGAAGAAAGCAAGTCTGCAGAGTTTGGTTGCAGCTGCTAACATCCTATGATTCCTGTGGCAGTATTGATTGTTATGTGTTAAGCAGTGGCTCATACAGTGTTTTATATAGAAACTTGTGTCTGTATGAGTAAAATACAGGAACAGGCAGGGTGTGAGAGGAAGAATGGAGCTGCATGTTCCTGTGTGCATGAGTGAAATAAATTACAGGTTTATTGTAAGTTGTGCAGCAAAGTGTTAGTAAGAACCTGATGTTTAAATCATCTATGGAGACATTGGGAAGAAAGGATGGGGCAGATGCTAACACTGGTCACAAAAATCAGTGTAAGGTGAGGAAGATTGTGGAAATACAGGATACACAGTTTCTTTCTTTCTTTTCATTATAAATGCAGTCTGACTGTTGTGTGTTATGAAGGAACTTTCTGATATTAATACACAATTTACATTGTTTCTGCAGAAGTTTATCCCCTGAGGTCAGTGACTCTCAATCGACCCTCAATAGTGGATTTTTTCGGCACATATCACAAATCTGAGGGCTTAAATATCTTAATGACTATATGCCAGCATGTCGTAATTTTTATCAAATAAACCACATTGTATGTAGTGAATTTTGCACAAAAAACCCCCCAAAAAAAACTGGTCAACGCTCTCAGATGTCAGTTTCTGTACTGCATTTTCTTCTTTCTCACAGGCAGATACATTCACCCGTACCAACAGATAAACACAGATGAACAAATATAACTGAATAGTTTATAGTTCGAGCAGTAATTGTCAGTACCAAGAATCACAATTCATTGAAACCATCTTATTAGAAACTGGTTTAAATCTGGGATACCGATTTTAAATTGATGCTCTGTCCTGGAATAGCAGGTAAATTATGGGAGAATTGGTGAGTGGAAAACCAAACAGGACTATTAGAGATGCAGCACCCAGTTTCTTTTCTGTTCAGGAGTATTTTCAGCCCTCCAGCTATGCTTCCTTAATGGACAGTTGGTGTTGTTTGTGTTTCAGAAATATGCCTATCCAGCAGACGAGCTGATGCCTCTAAGCTGCAGGGGGAGAGTCCGTGGACAGGAGCCCAATAGAGGCGACATAGACGACTCATTGGGGAAGTAAGTTCATCATCCACTGGCATCTGAAGCCTAGAAAGACCCAGTGAGGTTTATACAGCCACAACAGTTAAATTAGCTAAAGGAAACAAGCCATGTATTATTTATGCATCAGTTGGTATCAGTGCAGACCAAAGCCAAACAAGTCTAATATCTAGAGTAAGAGTGCTATGAGTGCTTAGAGTATTCTTGAAGTTATCAAAAACCTGTGCATTTGCTTAGTTTATTAGATTTAATCCCTCTTCATCCTCTGCCTGCAGATTCAGTCTTCTCTGAAAACTGTAACAATACATTTTAATCTTTCAGCAACTATTTCTCAAACTGCATTTTCTGCAATTTTGTACCCATATTAAAGGGAATGTTAAAGGCAATATTTATGTAATGTTGTCTCTTTTGAAATGGCATTTTGCATCTTCAAAGAAGACGGAGACTGAGTAATCGTTTGCTTTTATAATGTTAAGCTCTTCCAAACAGATTTAATTTGACATGGAGTAGTAGATTCCCCAGTTCCTCAGGGGTACAAGAATTAGATGCCAATTTAAGTCTTTGGAATTTAAATCATGGACTTATAGTACAAAACATCATTTTCTGTAGCATACATGTTGCATAATGTAATTTCACTGTAAATTCTACAGATTTGACATTCAACAGCTGGTGGTTCATTAAAAATGAAACTGGATCAATGGCAAAGTGGGGTACCAGCTGCAGTCTGCTGCAGCAGAGACTCTCATCGTAACCTCTCTTCTGCCTTTTCCATAGGTTTTCACTCACACTGATTGACACCCTTGATACCCTGGTGGTGAGTATTTGCTCATCCTCTGTTTACATTAATAAAAGTAACTTGCTATAGTCTTTTAGCTTCTTTGAAATGTGCGCCTGATGTTTTTGCAGATACAGCATTAACATAAAGCACACCTTTACATTCACTTGCACCTCCTTGTTTGTCTTTACGAGCAGGTGCTAAACAAGCTTGATGAGTTTGAAGATGCAGTGAGGAAGGCTGTAAAGGACGTACGCCTGGACAATGATGTGGTGGTGTCAGTGTTTGAGACCAACATCAGAGTTCTGGGGTATAAAAAGGCTTCTGATTTACTATATAGTAGAGTATTATTTGTATGTATAACAATATTAGAGTTGAGTAAATGCTTCTAAATTTCACATCAGTACAGCTGTTATAAGACTTGATGTGTGAGGTTTTAAACCATCCATAATAACCTTAATGTTTTATGCCATTATTCTACTATTTCTTCTCAGAGGGCTTTTGGGAGCCCACGTGATGGCTGACCTGCTCCGTCAGCGTGGGGAAAGGATGCAGTGGTATAAAGATGAGCTCCTGCACATGGCCAACGAGCTGGGCCATCGATTACTGCCTGCCTTCAACACCACAAGTGGCCTTCCTTACCCTAAGGTATACCTTATGTAGTTGCAAATATTAACAGTCCAATACTTCGTTATTTAAAAGATGTTAAAGTCCCAAAAGGTTCAAACAGAAAAATCACCAAGAGTCATCCAGCTGAATGCAGTTAGAGTTTTATTCGTCGACTAATAAACATCCTCGGAACCAAAACAACACAGACAGCGTCTATGCAGAAATGATACAATGATCTCAGATAAATGTTTCTTTTTATACTGGTAATTTTGCTGACCATCGTGGAAAAGTGGGAAGTCCCCTTTGGCCGAGTAAATTTCAACCAATCAGCTTCCTTTCAAAACAACTTTTCTTGGCACCGATCAATATCATGACCACTCCATCCATTTCTCGGGTAAAATGAGTCACAGGTGCATGGAGTTTTTTCATACCAGTGATTTTTTTTTCAGAGTGTGGCCTTTAGACTTTTTTTATACAGGCACAGTTCATCGGCTGATGCCCACTTACATTGAGCTATATTCACTATAAGCCATCTCAATTATAATACTGTTCAATTACTTTTCATACTGCATTCTGTTTTTAAAGATAATAATAGTAAAAGTGTGGCATATTTAATCACATACATTTTAGTGTATAGTTATCAGATCATCAAATGGGCTTATTCACTCAGTAAGTGCAGAATCACATACACCTCCTCTTTTATCATAATGCCCTCAGTTTTGATTATCTTTAGCTAATAACAATCAATAATCAAGTACCCTGTAAGCAGATACAACATTGTTCATTGTTAATATTTATCACCCAAATTTTAAACTACACTTTGTTGAATATCACAGTTTTTATTTTAGATGTCTTAGCAGATAAAGCAGACTGTCAAATAACCACATCAATAAAGGGAAGTTCCAGTCAGTGCATTACAGGGGAACTAAAATATTTCAGATTTTAGTTAAGTAACTAAAAATCATTTTAGCTGAGTCAAGTGACAAGAAGATTTTTTTTTCCTGTTTTGGTTTTCCAGGTGAATCTGCGGTACGGAGTCCTAAATCCACTTTCACGCACAGGCACTGAATCAGACACCTGCACAGCCTGCGCAGGAACAATGATCCTGGAGTTTGCTGCCCTCAGCAGACTGTCAGGGGACTCTGTTTTTGAGGTATTACCTTCCTCTGCGTCTCTGCCCCTTTTTCAAATTTTATGTGCACTTAATTGGAAGATACTGAGATATAAAATTAGACTACAGTATTACTTTTATTACTAATTTTACTTAGTTGTAACTGATGTTAGTTAACACCTATTACTGTTTTACAGGAGCATGCCAGGAAGGCTATGGACGTCCTCTGGGAGAGGAGACAGAGAGGAAGTGACTTGGTGGGGACAGTCATCAATATCCATAATGGAGAATGGGTCCGGAGGGGTGAGGCAGTTTAAACACACTGATGCATAGTGTAAAACGATCTAAAGTTTGGTGTAGGTGAGAGATGAAAAGTGGAAGCACGCATGTTCTCACACAGACAGTGGATCAACATGATACAGAACATATTCAGAAATATACGTAAACCGCCGTATACATGGACCATAATGTAATGTAATATTGTCACTTGTGTGTTTGCAGACAGTGGAGTTGGTGCTGGTATCGATTCGTACTATGAATATCTGATGAAGGCTTACATTCTCCTCGGAGACAATGTTTTTCTGGAGAGGTTCAACATTGTAAGTTCTCGATCATCACATTCCCCATGTGAATCTATATCCACCTACTGTATTTTTCTCCCTGTTGCAATATCATTTCCAACTATTGGTTTTTGTTTCAGTTGTGATTGCTTGGGTTAAAGTGTTTTCTCATATCTTTTTCATGATGTTTACCTGTAACAGCACTACATTGCCATAATGAAGTACATAAGTCAGCCTCCCCTGCTGCTCAATGTACACATGCACAACCCCACTGTGAGCGTGCGCAGCTGGATGGACTCTCTCCTGGCGTTCTTCCCTGGCTTACAGGTCTGTAATCCTGTCCTGAGATGCACTTGATTAATTACATTTACTGCCTTTAAAACATTGAAAGGTGATGCTAACAAAGAGGTGCTGACAAATGTTAGTGATTCAGTTTAATTATAGAAATTCTTGCATACGTTTCTGGTGTGACATTTATTTTTCCCCTCAGGTTTTGAGAGGAGATCTGAAACCAGCTATTGAGACTCATGAGATGCTTTATCAAGTCACCAAACAGCACAAGTTCCTTCCTGAGGCAAATAATCTCTACTTTTTTTTCGTGGCTTTATTTAATGCCATATAGAAAATATTTTCTAGAAGCAACCAGTGTCACTAACTTCACTCTCTTTATTTGGTTAATATCCCTGTAGGCTTTCACTACAGAGTTCAGAGTTCATTGGGGCCAACACCTACTGAGACCAGAGTTTGCAGAAAGCACCTACTACCTCTATAAGGTGAACAACCTCACAGAAATAAACTATAATTTTCAAAGTACATCACACTTGTACTCACACACAAAGTACACAAAGCTTTTTCATACCAATTTGTACCGTATAAGTGTGGTTGAGACTGTGATCTGTGCAGGCCACTGGTGACCCCTACTACCTCAGAGTGGGACAGTCCATTGTGGAGAAGCTCAACGCCTATGCCAGGGTGCCTTGTGGGTTTGCTGCTGTGCAAGATGTTCGCATGTTCGCACTGGGACACATGAAGACAGGTATTGTGTAAGACAGTTGCCGGTGCAAACTTCTTTAAACGTGACAGATACATGTTTTGTAGAATTCCCACATGGAAGAATTACCTTTAAAAAGTGTTTGTTGATGAAAAAACCCAAAATATTTTTCATCAATGTGTGATAATGTCTACTGTGTCTGTGTTTATGTATGTTATTGTGTGTGTTTGTGTGTGTGTGTGTAGGATGGACTCATTCTTTCTGGCGGAGATGTTTAAATACCTGTACCTGCTGTTTTCGGAGAAGACCGAGCTGCCCATTGATATTGACGACTACATCTTTACCACAGAGGCACACCTTCTACCCGTCTCTCTCTCCACCACCCAGCCATCCTGTCAAGGCAACAGATCAGTGAGAGCAGATACTTTATCACAAACACAGATGCACATTTGATTTTTGATTTTTGATTTCAGCCTGATATAAGTTTCAAACACACATGAAGAGAAAAGGTTTAGCTCAGTCTAAAATTATTATAAGTCGGTTAAGTCTTTATTATTTATACATAAATAGTAATTACTATTAGTTGCCATACTTTATATTGTATATTGTTGTGTATTAGATTTAAAGAATGTGATTTGATATACTGTGTTCTTACTTAATGGCTACATAAATGGATAGATTTGTCTTCTTATGGCGTTACTACAATGCCATGTCTTGAGAATAATACTGACCCTTAATGTGTGACCTAATGTACATATGAATGTAGGAGCTGACAAGTGTTAACTTTGTGTCCTGTGCTCCAGGAAACTGTTTATCAAGAAGAGGATCTGTTCACACACTCCTGCCCCAGCACAGAGACTTTGTTTCCCAACAACCCTTCATTTGCCAAAACCATCCGAGACAGCTATAAGTACCTCACTGGGGTGGGACGAGCCTTCCATCCTTTACCTGTCAGGTGTGTCCATTTGTTGCATGGAGCTTTTGATGTTAGAGTGGAACCTTTTGGCCATAATTAATTTGAGTTTTAACTTTGGGTTTGTTTGTACTTTACAGGGAAATTGAACTACCACTCCACGATAACGGCATGGAGCCAGTGGAGTTCCTGAAAAGCATGGGCATCTCTATCACCCCATTGAATGAGATCATGGCTCGAGACATTGGGAATCAGAAGGTATTTTGATTACTTTATACTCATCTCAGGATCCAAAGTTCTGCTTGTCCTGCTGCTTTTTAAATTTTAACTCTCAACAGCTGAAGTAACCAAGTAATTAATGTTATCAGAATGTTATCATTTTTGTGTTTCTCTTAAATAGCGTATAGTATCTGTTCTCTCAAGTGAGAAATCATGGACTTGCAGATATTTAAAAAGAAACAGGATGTTATTTTCACATGAGGTTGAAGAGAGATGATCAAAGAAGTCAAACATTATTATGTCCCAATTTATCTAAAAATCCCTCTTTGTTGGCTAATCTATTGAGACAAGAGGGAGTAAAATGGGGATAAATATCACATTTTTTAAATATTTTTCAGGATTTGTAGTTTGCTTAGAAGTTATAGAAAAATGAATCCCGGCTGTGAAGAGAAGGAAAATCACTGCTGTCAATCATTTTTTAAAATCATACAAAGATGTTTTTTAATCTCCTGACTTTAAGACCTGGGTCTGTCCATTTGGCTGCTTAGATTTTCTCAGTGATGCACTGAAACAACACATTGAACCGTGCATTTTTACCTTTTTAAGCATGCTTTGATGGAGCTGTCTGAACAGGTTAATTATATAACCTGCTGCTCAACAAATTATATATCTAAAATTGTACATAATAACAGTGCTTAGAGTAACATGGATTCAGAAAATTATAAGCCACTTTAACCAAATAACATCTCATCAGCATTGCTATGCTCAGTTTTGTGCTTTCTTAAGCACTAAGCATGCCCCCTGTGGTATCACGAGATCTCCAGCAAGGAAAAAGGGAGATATGTCAATCATAGTAATTGGATAGCCAAATGCTTTATAAGAATTGGGTTAATAACAAAGTTAATGCAGTAAATGAAAATGATTATAATATTAAGTGTCATCGATTAACATTTTGATACAGCTTCTCTCCCATAAAAACATGACACGACAATTTGGGAAAGCAATGTTTGAAAGTAATCTGTTTTTGATCAATTAAAAAAAATATATAAATCCTTGTAGGATCAAAAAGGAGTGTACCGGGTTAAACTTGTGGCAGAGGTGAGCCAGACACCAGAGGAGGAGGAGGTGGTTCCTCATGTTGTTCAGCTCATATCCCCCCCGTTTCTGGGTAGAACAGTCCTCACCGCAGGACCTGCCAAGTTTGGAATGGACCTCACCAAGCAAGAGCATGGGGTGAGTTTCTAATGTTAGAATAATATGGTATACGGTATCAACATTAAAGCTCCCAACAATGTATAGCTTTTATTAGAAACAGGTGTTGGATTGTAATGACATGAACAAGGAAAAACTTGATATTACTTTCTAGATTTTTCCAGAACTACACAAATGTTAACTGTTTTGCCAAAAGAAATTAAACTTTTGCGCACTCTTTCTTCTGAAATGCAAACACAATAACACATGAACACAAACTCTTCCGCCGCAGGTGAAGGGCAGCATAGTGAAAGCTTCCCCCTACACAGCATGCGGGCAAATAGATAATGCAGTGGAGCTTAAAGGCCACATCGCTCTGGCTCTGCGTGGTGACTGCATGTTCGCTGCAAAGGCTCGTTGGCTGCAGGAGGCAGGAGCCATAGGAGTCATCTTCATAGGTGAGGATCCCCTCCACAGCAACAGATCTTTTTTTTTTTTTTCCTTCAGTACATCTCAAATCTCAACATGTACAGCTTAGAATAACAGTCAAATACTTGAAAGGCTGGAGCTCAGGAAAATTAAATGATTTTAATTATCCCGCGTGTTCTCTTTCTTAGACCACCATGAGGGAAGTAATAGCGAGGAAACACCACTCTTCCAGATGGTGGGGGACGGCGACTCCACTGAAGACATCACCATGCCTTTGGTCTTCCTGTTCAGCCGTGAGGGTGCCATGCTCACAGCAGCCCTGGAGGAACATCACAATGTAGATGTGCTGCTGCTTCCCAAGGAGAGGCAGCTTGGACAAGGTGAGGACCAGCAGGAAGCAGATTAAGGGATGCTGTGATATTTCTATATTTTTTTGTTATGTCAGCAAATATTGTCAGATGAAAATACCAAAACCTGTCTGTCTTTTGTTACTCTCTGACATCCATATTTTGTTAATGGCTCTCAGCTTCAACCCATTCATCCCCACTCAAGATGTACATTTTATCTTTAAAATAGAGGTTACAAATATATACCATAATCAAAAGGCAAAGTAAATAGTGCATGTGTTAGGGTCTGTTTTCAACTGGGGATTTGGCGCATTAGTGAGTATAAGTATAAGTGGGATGTGACTCAAAATAAACTACAGTGGTGATGTTGATTGCATGAAGGAACAAATCACCCACCATATGTTTTTAATAGTTTGCTACATGCAATTTTACTCTTGATTTGTTAACAATGCACTGATTGGCCTATAGGTGGGGTACAACATTCATTTTATTTGTGTATTTTGAGGCATCCATGCATCTCAACATTTCAAATTGAAATTAGAAAATTGATTCTGAATGTGAACTGAAATTACATCCAAAAATAATATTGCTATGGTTGTTTTTATATATATTTGTTTCTATGTATCTTTTAGTTTATACAGGCACTTTTTGGTGGGTGACATGTTTACTGTTGCCTTGTAATAAATATTGTCAGATCCTACTTAGATCTGACAATATTCAATATGGTTAGTCTTAGATGTAATTATTTTATCTGTTCTGTTCTGATTTTGTTTTTTTCTATTTCTGTTTTTCTGATTCTGCTTCTCTCCTCCACATTGTCCAGATAAGAAAGGCAAACCATTCGGCATGAACATCAAACTCCGGCTAGCAGAAGAGGGGGAGCTTGAGGAGGGGGCAGCCAGAGGGCCCACACTGGAGTTTGTCTTGGAGAAAGAGGAGTTGGTGCTTCTTAATGAAGAGGTGGAGGCAGAAGAGCACAAAGGAGAGCGACAATCGCAGCAGCAGCAGCAGCAGTTCTGCTCAGAGGCAGCACAGAATGACAGAACTGAACCGTGTTCAGAAGAATCGTCTCAAAGCCTAAACTCTAACAATGGACCAGACTCAAATCCTTGAACACTTCTGATCCCAAAGCAGCCAAAGTTTCTTAACACTGATCCCTCATGCGTTTCTGAATGGCATGTGCCTCAGAGCCCCTCACTGCCCTACGTGGAGCCCCTAACCGCATGTTTACAACCGATAGAGGAGAGTCAAGCAGTGTGATGACCACACTCAGATCCTTGACTCTGAAACCTAAAGATGGGTCTATATTCATTAGACAGACCGTCAAAGTGGAACTTTTAGTCCATGCTGCAGGTGTCTGAAATGAGGGGTTTTATTAGACAAAACTAGGTAGTTAAAGGCCAGACGCTGTTGGTTATTATGTGCTGGTGCTGTCTAAACCTAGCTATCGTAGGCACATACAAGGTGTTTGTGGTGATAATGATGTAGATCATTGACTAGAATTTAAAATTACCTCACCTAAGAGGAAAACATAGGCAACGAAAATGTACGTGACTACATTTTTATGCAACGCAGTTTGTTTTTAATCTAGATTGCACCTTTTCACTCAAACAAGTACTGTTAAATATTCAATAATGGTGAATAGAATATTGTTATGGCCAGTACTGGGTGTTGGCTACCATAACTTTTCAGTAATATAACGTCAGTAGATGAAGGACACAAATTGGGGCCAATTTGGGAAGTTTATTTTGTTTTGTACTCGTAAGCAACTTCAGGGAATTTCAAGAGTGAATGCAGTTTGCAAGTTTTGACAGATTTGTTTGAATGTTTGCATTTTCTTTCTGCTTGTGTGCGTGCATGTGTGTAAGGTGTGTAATTACCATTATACCCAAGGCAGCGTCATTATCACAATACATCATTGCTATTAGATAAAACTATTCCTGTCTTTACAAGTTGTCATCATCAATGAATTAAAAGTATAGCATATGTATAATAGGCTGCCACGAATCTTTGATATTTCAGACTGAAAGCAATTTTTTCAACCTATAAATAACTGTGCAAGCATTGTTAATTTAAAATTAATCATGTCCTCTTTCAGAACATTTAAAAAAATTACCAAAGCTGGTTTTCCTGGAGATAAAGTCTTCACGTAACCATTTGGTTGGTTGCTGATACAGCATCAGGCTGGTCTGCAGTCCAAGACTGCTGTGCACTTTGTGAAACATGTGGCAGATTCAAACAGAAATGATCATCCAGCCTGTCGTAGCATTTCTTTGTGTGTGTGTGTGTGTGTGTGTGTGTGTGTGTGTGTGTGTGTGTGTGTGTGTGTGTGTGTGTGTGTGTGTGTGTGTGTGTGTGTGTGTGTGTGTGTGTGTGTGTGTGTGTGTGTGTGTGTGTGTGTGTGTGTGTGTGTGTGTGTGTGTGTGTGTGTGTGTGTGTGTGTGTGTGTGTGTTGCAATAAGTAGTTTTAATTTGCAAAAAGTCAATAATCATCCCATTTATACTGAGTAATAATTAAATGTTTATAACATCTTAAAACATAATAAAAACTCTACAGGGTTAGTTTCAAAACAGACAAATAGGATTATAATATTTTGTGACGTCCAGTAGGATTTCTGAAGTGCAGCAAGTTTTTTTTTTTTTTTAAATTGGTTTATTAATGGTTGCAGCTAAACTAGAAAGGTCAGTTGTATCCTGGAAATTGTTTCCAAATGGATACAGTTGTACCCAGTGAATTTCTTTGAACGCAATTTGGATCTAGTTTTGTGTTGTCAGTCTCTATCTCTCTCACACTCTACACAAATGAGACGGAGATGTTGTGGGCATTATGATGTGTAATAACTTTATGCAACAATTCAGAAACATGCATTACTGTTAAATCAGTTTGTTCATATATTCACTTTAATCTCACTAATTATAGTTTGCATGGTTTTTGTTTTTTTGTGATACATGAAAATGTGAGCTGATTTATTTTATTAAGTTTGTACAGTGGACCTTTTCTCAATGCTGCTGAGTCAAGTCTTAATCCAACATGACTTTTTTTTTTTGGTGTTTAGTATGTATGAGAACCTGTATACCTCAGGACTGTGTACATTACTGTTCACACAGAGAAAACAACCATGAAGACAAGAAATAGGGTGTTTTTTGTATTATTTTTCATGCTATTTAATATTGTGCTCAGCTGTTTTCTAAAATTTCGGTTTTTCAGCAACTAAAATTCAAAAAGTGCCAAAAGAGATGCATGACATGGCTCCTGTTTCTGTTTCACATCTTCTCTGTATTCCGTTTCTGAGCTTTGATGAGGCTGACTCATCAGTGAATTAACTCATCAATGAATTAAAACTCACAATTTCAAACTTTTTCCTCTTTGCTTTCTGTATTTGAGATTTATATTACTCTTCATTGTCAGGATCATTGACTGAAATGGGGATATATGGTGCCATATATAATGTTATATAAGAAGAGGAAAAATCTTCTGCAAATCCATTTCATGTCACATATATATTATATCTTAAACATTTAAAACGATGTGAATGCCAGGTATGGTATCTGTAATTTCTTTTCAACATCTGTTGTGATAATCTTGGTGATAACTTATTTCTCATTGTCACCCATGTATTTTTCTTAAAGTCATAGAAACTAGAATGCTTAATGTGCTAAAGGACTTAAAAACTTAATTTCACTGACTTTACTTTAAAGAGAGAAAAATCTTTGTAGTTACAGTTTCTCAACAAGAATGATATTTTATTTACTGTTTTTTTTAGTTAGGTAGAGAATTATTTCTAAGCTCACTTCTCATGCCTTTGCAGTGAAGTATTCAGCCCCCCAACAAAGTAGAAAACGTAACACCCACTGCCTTCAGCGACAGGAAGTTTTAAATACTGTGACTATTTCTGTCAGTAGAAAATGAGACAGAAACCTTTCGTGCCGGATGCAAACAGCCAGCAGAAAAAAGCACCATGACAAGAATGACGACATTTATGAGACGTTATTGATAGTGACGGATGCTTAAAAGGACATATGACAGCAAAGTTTCCAAATGAGTCACATAATTATGCTTATTGATATTCTAGTACACTGTGCGTGAAATAATAATGCATTTAAGCAGTTTGTCTATGCTGCCATTCATGTAATAATAGATAATAATATTCACCTTGAGCTCACATGATAAAATGTAATTTTAACAAAAATACTATTATAACTATTTAGTGTGAGTAGATATATTCCAATCTACAGAACAGAGATACAATGCTTTATTTTAAACTCTTCCATGGTAGTCCATTTTGACTCATTCTATCTGGTGATTCCTATCTGACACAAAGAGCCACCTTTTTTATATGATCCTGTGCAGCTAGAAACTTTTGTTTCTGCTCTGGTCACAGAATCATGGCCATTGCCTGAGTTGACCATTCAGTTCTGAACAAACATACAGACCCAGCCTCATCCATCTGCCATTTACCATATAGCCTATGTTTGTCAAAGAATAATGGATTTGATGGGCAGTATTCACAACAGTAGAATGAACGACACATGATATGTTTGTTTATTAGATGTGCATTCAAAACTCTTGAAAATATGTCCTTAGAGTTGAGGCATAATTTCACTGCACCTGCTATATCCAGCTAGATCTCTTTCTGTGTTATTGAAATGAACGAGCTATTTTCTTTGGGCCTTTCATAGCCTCAACTCATAACCTAAAATGGCTCTATACACTGTCCTTTTTTCCACAGGCTCACTGTACAGTCATCGATGACTGTGTGTTACCGTAAATGTGCCATGACGCTGCACTGTGCACATTTTTAATGGCTCTGTCTGTGGGATGAATCAGCTGTTGAATATACTGTGAATTCGCTTTTAAACAATCTGAGATTAAAACCAGCAAATACGTTTTCATTATACAGTTGGCTAGTTGTTTAGGTTCACAAATCAATTGACTCCAGGGCTTCGACTCAAGCATCAGCACCATTATGCAAATAAATCCATCCAACCACACTTTACAATATACTACAATATTTGCACATCAGCTTTTTCTCTCAACCACTACTGTACCTTCAATAGGCTATTGTTAGCCAGTCTGTGTTGCCTAATGTAAAATGAATTGGTATGAATGAATTAATGATTGGTTGACACACTGTCAACATAATGCTCATAATATCATATTAAATGTATATTATCATATTAATGTTTATTTAAACCCCCAGGGGTCCTTAAATGGGCTCCAGGGGGTCCCCAGCAAAAAGGTAAATAATTTATTTTCACTATAATTCCATCCATAAGTAACACAATAATACAATTTCATATACTTTCTGTAATAAAATATCTAAAAGCAAAAATCTTAGATGGGGAACCTGGGAAAAAATCTTATCAAATGGGGGTCTGTGGTCTAATTTGTGTCAGTGTAGGGATCCTTAATGTAAAAAAAACATAGAACCCTGGATCAGGGTTAGGGGTCAGTGGTGGTATGTCGTATACGGGTCAATGACGTATAAGGATTTACAACAACTCAATTTTAGAATAATAAAAACAAGCATATCTAATGCAGTAGTTCAAACATTCAGAATGTTGTGTACCTGAAGATCCATATTATACATTTGAAATTAAGTGATTTTAGTGGGTTTTTCAAGATTAATTGGCACTGGCCTTAAAAAAAGACATTTTTCAATTTACTTAACACGCTTCACATTTTTTTTTTTTTTACAAGTTTTCAGTAATATAAACTGTTTGGAAACAAAGTATTTGCATTTTTTTTTTTTTAATTTTTGTAAATGATGATCTTTTATTTATATAAGATATTTCAAGATGAATCATGGTCGCACCACATGACTTTTTTTTAAGGCCAGTGCCAATTAATCTTGAAAAAACCCACTAAAATCACTTTCAAATTGTAATATGAATTTTCAGGTACACAACATTCTGAATGTTTGAACTACTGCATTAGATATGCTTGTTTTTATTATTCTAAAATTGAGTTGTTGAAAATCCTTATACGTCATTGACCCATGCATGAATCCATGGTCGTGATCGTCTGCAAGACTTCAGATGCACCCTTCTCATTTAAACCGGTTTTGCAACGTCATCACGTCTCACGCACCTCCTGCGTCCATGGTTGTGCCCTGTTTCCCCGGTTAATCTCTCTGTATCTGCTGCCTTCAGGTACTGTTGGAATCTGTCAACTCCAGGCTGTATTAACAGTGGTGCTTTGGGGAGGTTATGGTAAACTCTACTGATGCTCCATATTTGTCATGGTGTGAGGGTGGACATTACACATTACAAACTGAAGTTAAAATTAGTATGTAATCATAATCATATTTTTCTTCATCTTTCTAGCATCATTTTTAATTTTTTACTCCATCTAAGCTTAGATGACAACTGAGCTATCACCATGACAACTGAGCAACAGCTTAAGTAAGAGGACCTTGAGATGGAGCAGAAAGCTCTTTAAAAATGGATCCTGATTATTTATTTTTTTCTTTGCAGTGGGAAAAAAACAGGTACCCAAAGGACACTATTTTATAAATTTACTGTATTTAATGTTTAAATCACATGACATTGACTGTATGCATAATAATAATAATAATAATAATAATAATAATAATGTTTTTTCGTATAAATAAAATAATGTAGAAAAACACAAGCTGTCTGCTGTGTGACAAGTCTGCGTGTTATTATTTGGAGTTTCCGAGGAAACCGTAAAGGCAGCATGTCAAACACACACACACACACACACACACACACACACACACCCACACAGTCCTTCCCTGCCTGAAGCTCCGCTATCTTTAGCACTGCCACGGATTACAGTGCGCAGTGTGTGGACAGACAGCGTCCTCTGTGCCACCTGCTCAGTTTATCGCCGTGAGTACTTTGCGCTGAAACTCGCTCTCGGAAAAACAAAAAGAAAAACAAAAACATAAAAGTGATGGGGGAATGACAAGGAACTCCCCGTCTTCGGTTGTCCGTCCCCCGTGAAGACCCCAAGGATGCTGCTGCTCTCCAGCCCACGGGACGGACCTCAGTGCCGGGCCTCGCTGCTGCTGCTGGCCGCGGTCCTGCTCTGTGTCATCCCCGCTACTGCTAGCCTCCCAGGTACAAAGCTCCACAACAACCCGCACTCACACATTACAAACACACAGCCAACACCACCAGACAAGCCAATTATCCTCGGTAGTGTTAAGCTTGTTGTCTGTCAGTCTGTCAGCCGAGGCAGCTGCTTTTTCTGTCAAAATATGACATTTCAAACTCAGCAAATAGAGCATTTTATTAAAGGCGGGCGTGTTTTATTTACTTTGATTGTTTCCTATGGTGTCTGTTTTGCTGCTACCTAAGTAGCTTGTTGTTAGTATGGGGCATCACATGAGTTCAGATGGCCGTTTTGGACAGGTTAAACAAGTAGCTAGGTGTACTTTGACAGAGTGAAAGACAAAAATGCACATTCCCTTCCTTGTGTGGCTAAATAATTCATTTCCTTGTATTGACTCCTTTAAAAAAGCCAACAGATTATTATTTCATTTAAACATGTAACTATCCAAACCCGTGTTAGCTAAAGTTGAGCCACACACAATGACATATCAGTGTGGAAAAGAAGAGGAATAAAAAAAAAAGTGATACCAGGTGACTTTTCCATTATTAATGAACTGATCTCTGTTTGATAAATGTATTTTTAATTTGTATTTATCCTTTATTTAACCAGGCGTAGTCCCATTGAGATATTAAAATCTCTTTTACAAAAGAGCCCTGGGGCAACAAATAAATATTAACTGAGTTGATCGGTAAGTTTAATTAAAAATAATGGCAAAGTAGTCACAGTAATCTTACTGAGTTTAGTGATAGTTACTGCTTAGTTAATCTAAACAGCAGCAGCAACTAAATCCAAATAATTTGGTTGTTAATAATTGCCAAAGCAGCGAAACAAGCCATTGTTTGTAATGTTGTAAATGTAAATGAACCACAATAAACTACATCATTTGCATTTATTTATTTGGGATATGACTGATTTATCTTTTTATCTTTTGAGTCACCGGGTAATCTGATAACAGGAAACTGGTTTGAACAGTTTTGCTTCTTTGTATTGTTGAAGAAGTTAAAAATGGAAATGTCCCATATAATTCTGAGTGCAGTTTTATGCCTTTCAATGTGTGTGTGTCAGTGATTGTAGCTGCAGATGTGTGCTGGGCACTGAGGAGATAATCTGCCTCTCAGCTTTTAACACAGCAACCCTGTGGGAGACACAACAGTTGGAGGCTCACATGTAATCTTTATCTTTCATCTGAGGGACACACACACACACATTCTGCCCTCCCACTGAACATTTACTGCCTTTCCCTTGGCACAAATTTGTAGAATATATAGATCTTAATTTTTTTTGCCCAAACACAAATACATCCACACACAGTTGTATAGTGGATGACTCCAACCCACTGACGTCTTATCATGAAATGAAAATGGTGTTCATTTGGCTTGTGCACAATAAAAACGATGGAGAGTTAGTGACGCAATTTGTGCTGTTGTTTTTTCCTCTGTAGGGAACATTTGAAAAGTCTGGTAACTTTCCATCTCATTGGAAATGTGACAATTTACTCCCTCAAATGCTGAAAAAGACAAATGTAGGATTTTTTCCGCCCCCTGTCACTAAGTGTCATTCCTGTTTTACATGACCAGAAAAGAATAATATGTTTGGTGTCATTGCGGTTTGCTCATGCGATACGTGACATTCCTGGACACCTGTTACATTTGAACGCAGCTTGTTCATAACAGCTTTTTACATTGTGCCAGTATGCAGGCTATTGTTTGTGTGTGTGTTGTGTTGAAATAACAAGACAAGGAAAAATAATACTGTTTCTCACTACAAGGTGAGACCAGTGATGACAGCACATTGTGTAATGTGACTGAGATTGTCATTGGAGTCATATCATATCATATCATGTCCACTGCACTTCTGAAGGAAACAGGAAAAAAGATTATTAAATGTACTGGAAGAGTCTACACAACCTCAAAAACCAGTATTGCAGCCAGTCTAGTTTGAGCATGATTTTTTAATGCAGTGTGACAACACCATGAAGTGCATAGCAATCAGGTGGTTGATTCAGCAAACATCGACACATCGTGTGTAAATACACTAGAAAGCTTTTACAGAACATTGGGTTCTTGGGATGGAGCTTATCCAAAATCTCCATAAACCCAATTGGTTACATAAACCATGTCAAGTGTGCTGGGCTGGCTAAGATACAACATTAATTACCTAAACATGCAGACTTTGTTGTGTAATTCAGACTCAGTGGGGTGCATTGAATTAACAGCAGCAGAAAAGTCACTTTTTTTTCACAGATGAAATTATTCGCATGTTGTTGCTGTTCTAATTTTAGCTTTCGCTGCGCAAACATCACCTTCACTTCTCAATATTCTAATTGAGCCTGATCATTGTTGTGCTGCCACGTTTAAATGCCAGGATTGTCATTCACCAAACCCACATAGAATTGGTGTGATTATTATTCAGCGAGCTACTGCCTCTGGCCTTTTCCTCTAAAAGGCTTAAGCATTAACGATTCATATCTTCAGTGTCACACTGTGTCTCCGTCACAGACACACGCAGCCACTGGCCTGATGGTTTTTTTCAATCACCTTTTATACCCTGCAGCAGAATTAGTCATCTGCTTTGTAGTGGGAATTGAGAGCCGTCAACAGTCAGGTGGAACAACACATCAATGCTGCCGAGGAAAATAGAGACCACCGAGTCGATGACTGGGCTCACATGTAATGATTTGTATCCTCATAGGACTGATGTATGGCTTGCAAATGTTTGTATGCAATTAAAAGGCGGTGTATGATTTAAGTGACATTTTTATTTTCCCCCTGGGCTCAAGAGCAAATCTAGTCTTTAAACTCATGAAAGTTGTCAGATTGAAGTGGGTTTGAACTCTGTACACACTTGTCAATAGAAATACTACTTTTAAAAAGGTTTTAATGGAATCTCGTAACATCTCTGTGGGCTGAAGAACAGGAAACATAAGAAGTGATGAGTTGCTTGGAATGAGGAACCAGAGAGTGGAATATTTAAAGTCTTTAAAGGGGATTTTTTTCCTGAAACTGTATGATGATACTGTTAATGTGAAGTAAAACAGGTGCTGTAAGTACTTTCTGTAGATGCTGCCACAAATAATCCTCATTACCCAAATTAAATTAATACACATGATGCAGGAAAATGACATCCATTCCATTTCATTTATTTATTTTTACAATTTATTGTTTTATTTCTGATATATTGTGTGTGAACTCATTGTTTCCTGGAAGTTATTTAGAAAAAAATACACTTACAATTAATCTTGGTTTCAAATGGAACTGTTATAGAGCTTGTGTGGTCTTTGAGGGAGTTTGACATTACCAGTGTTCACAAGCTCTCTCTCTCTCTCTTGTCCTTTCTATGCTTGACCTGTGGCTTCTTATTTTGAGAGCGTAATGTTCACAACCAGACCTCTGCAGGAAATGAGAGGCCCCACAATTAATCAACTTACAGAGCACTTAACAGACATTTGGTCCAACCCCAGTCAGCACCGTCTCAGCTGTTTGTTTTTTCTCTGGAGTAAGATTTTAAAGGGTAGCTCGCTCAGTTTTACTACCTTAAATGTCAAATTAGCCAGTTTTGTGATTAACAATGACAACTTAGCAATCAGCCAATATACTATGTCTGTGGTTTTGCATTTACAGGACTGTAACTGTGTGTAGCCAAATCTCCATCAAGAATGGGTTTAACTGATTGAAGATTGCTTAAGAAGCCTCGATAGTATCAGAAACATGCTTATCAGTGCTGACGCACATACCCAGAAATCTGTCTGTATTAGATACCACACCAGATACTTTTAGTAACGTGATTTAGAAAAAAGCTAATAAAATATTTTAAGTCAGTTATCAACCAAAGTAACCCAATCAATTTGTGGCAGTATTTTCCATTATTAAGTGTAGTTTAAGAAATACTCCATAATCCTATCAGGCTTTCAAGAAAATGTAATTGCTGCATCACAGATTAAATGCTGAACCAGCCAGAAGAAAACAAACAGGATGACCATGAAAAAGAAAAAGAAATAGAATTAATCAAGAAGCTTTTATTTGCCACCTATATGCTGCTTTGGTATAAATACCTTTAACCTTTTTTTCTGTTTGCTGCTGGGGTGTGCTGCCCTGCTCCGCTCTAATGATAATGACACAGTAATTACCACATGCGTGATGGGTCTGACTCGTCATTGTCTGACATGGCAGACAGTAACTGCGACATAAGAGACAAATGACAGACGGGGCAGAAGAGACACGCTAGCACCTCAAGAGTCAGTCAAACGAGGAACAAAAGTCACCTCGCTCATCTAAGAACTCACATTCCATTGAAGAGGAAATTATTTGGCTTTTTAAAAAATTCACTTCCTTTTCACCTTTATCTGTCTGTCGCTTTCCTGCCTCAGCATTAAAGTGTGTGTGTGTGTGTGTGTGTGTGTGTGTGTGTGTGTGTGTGTGTGTGTGTGCCTGTGCGTGCATGTGTGTGCATGTGTGTCAAACAGGTGCAAAGTCATGCCCCATTTTCCACCAAGCGTGCAAAAATCTTTAAACGTACGAGTCACCGCGTCAGATTATCGTGAGAAACCAACACCTACATTTACACAGGATCTTGAAACTGATACAGCAGACAGTTTCCATGCATTTAGTCAGTATTTAATTTCAGATCAGGGTTTTTTTGATGCGGTTTTCTTAGAATTGAAGCAATCTGGGTTGAAGTGGCAGCCTACGTTGTTAAAGACTGAGAGGTTTGAAGGTGGCTGACTTAGCAATTTTCTCTGTGACAGTAATGTGTCAGTTGACTTAAAAAACCTGAGCTTTGCTTCCATTTGTCAGCGTTTAGCCTCATTGTCTCTTTTGTCTGTTACTTTAAATTAATGTTAATCCATGTTGTGTTCATTGTTGTTATTCTGTGCTGTTGTTTGCTTAGGTAACTTCATTTTTCTTTTCTTAATGCTCACAATCTGTTATACTTTTCATTCATTTTATTATCACACAAACATCATCAGTCATTAGTTCAGTCTTTTAACACATTATTTACACTCCTTGCTGCTTTTATGGGGCTACAACAGTGACAGTTAAATTGTGTCATTGAAAAAAAAACCCTAGGCTGAAAAAGTAAATTTCCATTGCATTACAAAATTACAATCTCACAATCTTATTATTTTATTTTATTTGGATGTTTTCTGCATTACGATGTTTTTCAATGTCAATCTTAAGATCATTTCTTCACGTCTGTCTTTCTTCAGGGACAGTTTTTTTCCACCCTCAGTATCGCATGTTTTCTATTTCAACTTACTGTCACTGTTTGGCATGGAGAGCACAGGGCCTACATTACCCAGTATGCCTTGCTGTCCAGGGTTATGTCATTTTCATGAAGTCACAATATAGATAACATCCTCCAAATCCTCTAGAGCTGCAACGATTAGTCAATAGATTCATTAGTTGCCAATTAATAAATTAAGCACCAATTATTTTGATACCTGATTAATCATCTTAACTCATTCTTTAAGAAAAAAAAAGTCTAAATTCCCCTGCTCCAGCCTATCAAATGTTAACATGTTCAGGTTTCTTTACTGTTCTGTAGTTAACAGAATATCTTTGGGTTGTGGAATGTTGGATCGGACAAAAGAAAAAAATGGAGTACTTTATCTTTTGGGAACAGTCATGGACATGTTTCACCACTTTCTGACATTTTATAGACAAAACAAGGAGTTGATTCATTGAGAAAATAATTGACAGATGAATTGCTAATGAAAATAATTGTTAGTTGCAGCCCTAATATCCTCTGTTTTCTTGTGTATTTAGTTTCGATATATATTGTGATATTATGTATTTTCTGGAAAACTAATTGAGATTAATTGTTTTTGGCTCATCTGGTTAATTAAGTATTTGAAAAATAAAGACACAAAAATCCTAAGGCAAAATCTCTGACAAAGACAAATGTTATTTATTCTCAGGGTTTATAAAACACATCATCATATCACCCAAACTTAACTCATCATAGAGCAGCAGTGCTTCTCCCAGCTGATGCTAAGGAAGACAAAACATTAGAAACAGGCTGTTTGGTATTTGTTTTTGCCATGGTTACACAAAAAGGCACATACGTAAGTCACATGAGTTTCCACATACATGCACTTTATCCATGTGAACTGTGTTTATATGTCAAGTGAAGAGACTGCTCAGCAGAGCTCTCAAATGTTTCCATCTGATTAGGCTCACTTCCTGTCTGCTATCAGAGGGTCAGGAAATGCACACAATGGGAGTGTACGACCCTCTTGGCCCTCTTTTTCCTGCTTCCTCTTTAAATCTCTCTCCAGCTCTCTCTGTGTTTCTCTAACACACACACACACACGCACACACACACACACACGCACACTCATAATTACAGATTAGGTAACATTTGTTGTATCCGTCAAACAGCTTGAAGGAACACAAGTTAACGCTGACATGAGAGTGTGCGCATGCTTGTTACTGTGTATTTGTGTGTGTGCCTGTGTGTGTCTGAGAGTGTGGGCCAGGCGGTGTGAGAATGCCTCTGTTTGCCTCTCTGTTCTTCCTGGCAGAGCCGCTGCTGAGCACACAGCAGCAGCAGATGGTTCGAAAAGTCGATTTTCACTCGTTCCAAAGACTTCTTTAAGGCTGCGTTCACACCAAATCCGGCAATGCAGCACCGTCCTGCAGGGTTGTGCGGAGGTGTGGGCGTGCTTATTTGTGCTTTAGAACATAATCACTGTCAAACAATCAGAAAATAAAGTTTTATTTCTCAAATGTGCTTGTTTTGTTTTTGCCACTGCTGCTCGCTCTCTTCATATACTCTCTAGCTCACTTGACCACCACTGCTCTCTCGCCCATGCACTCGCTCTCTCTTTTTCCCTTTTTATTTTTTAAAATGAGTTGGGAACAAGTAAATAAGGTTCTTCTTCCTTTTGGTGTCTGATCTCTGTAGTGTGATGTAGGGTTGCATGTCGGTAAAAGTTGATTCTGGTTCAGCTTCTTGCTGGATGGCTGCTGTATTTTTTTTCCTGAACCCCATGCGGTCCCCCTGCATTGCCGGATTTGGTGTGAAATGTGGCCTAAGTCTCTGAGTAACATAATGTTTTTTCTCACATCCCCTGTCTTCACTGATGCCAAACGACCCGATGTACTGCAGCAATTTCTCTGCTTTTTTCCCCCACTTCTCTATCTCCTCGTCTCTCTCTCGTTTTGTATTTTCTTCCCCCGTCTCCTTGATTGAGCTCTGTAATGCACGACAGCACCGTGTGGGAGGAACGCTGATGCAAGGCCACCTCCTATGGTGACTTGACATTCACTTCTGTCACTGTGGCGCCTTTATTATGCCAATAATAGATTTGAGCAATTTTGTCATATGATTATCGTGACGAGCATCTTCATTGGTTCATCTCTGCTTAGAAAAAAAGTGCTGAGTTATGTAAGCATGAGTTTAGTAAAATAATAATGATTAAGTCAATTTGTTCTTTTTAACTACTTTAACACAAAAAGCACAATGAAATCATAAGCACATTTTTTCATGACAACTGCTGATGAATGGTAATGAATGCAGTTTTTGATGCCCTTTCCAGATTTTCACGCCCACTTTGCTTTTTCCTCGCCCTGTTTTTCTCACGGTTTCCTCGTTGCCAAACACATCCATAACGAAGCACCTGTTTTTTTCTCGGTGTGTGTGTCTGTCTGTGTTTGTGTGTGTGTGTGTGTGTGGGAAAAAATAATTATCTGCATTCATGTGACTGCAATAGGTTCCAGCACATTAATTTTCCATGTGATAAATAGCTGATGAAGTGCTGACCAGTGATGCTGAGGCTCCAACTGCATTATAATAAAAAAGGGTGGATTTTAAACAATAGAGCAGTCTGATTTATCCCATTCATAACCAGAATTAAATGCATGTTCCCTAGACACCAGTGATTAATTCATGTGTCATGAAAGGTTCATTTAAAATGGGTTTTTTTGGTGCATGATGACATACAGTCTGGACAAACATAGTTAATGATTCAGCAATACACTGAGATACGGTCTCCAGCAAAGCATTTTCACGGCATTTACACCAATATCTCAATGTTTTCTATTGTGTTTCACTCTAGATTTGTTCTGATTAGGCTTCCGGACATTTAGATGATAGCACTTCTGAACATATTGTTGTGTGAATGTTTAAAAAAAAAAAAAAAAAAAGTTTATTTCTGTACAACCAAAAGCGCCTCATGATGATTGATTTCTGCTTTCCTACAAGTTTTGGGCTCAGTACATTGACAAAAAAGAGGTGAAAGTGTTTCTGCACAGTTTTGTTTAAACAAGACTTAAGGGTCTGGCCATGCTAGAAGCCCGGTGAGGCTGTACTGCACTGCGGTGCCTTGAGCTAAATGCTAAATCAACATGCTCACAATGACAAACTGTTGTTCATCAGCACTGAACACCAAGTACAGCTGAGATGGTGAATCATGGGAATGTCAAGAGCTTTGTAGGTATTTGGCCATCACCCAAAGTTTTGGGCAGATTAATGGTTTGACCTGATAATAGCTTCAGGTGAAAAGTCAGAGGATCACCAAAGGCATTAATATTCATCCTTTGGATACAATGGATTTCTGTATCAAAATTCAGTCTGGATAAAAGTGTTGGACTGATCTGTTCGCCATCAGCATGGCTAAAAAGTCTGTTTCTCCTCTTTAGTTATGTGATGTATCACCGATAAGTACATGTGATTCCCTAACCTAACAGATAGTACAAACACTCAAGCAGATATCTGACAAATATATTTGACATTGGCTAATCCTCACAATGCAGAAAGAAGTTGAGACAGGAATGGGTGGCTTGATCCATGACATGAGGACAGTCTTCCCCTGATCAGTTACCGGATCAATGATGGCAGCTAATGAAAGGAGGGAAGGAGACAGGGCAGCATGTTTCAGAAGATACTAGCAGAGTCATGTGACTTAAGCCTTGGCTTGGTGTGGAGTTGTTAAAGGAAGCCTTGATTATTGGCTCTTGCGCTTCCCCTGACTGAGATGATATACTGATATCATTGCTTTCTCACCCGTAGTATTTAGGCCATCAATCACAGCTGTGCACCTTTCAACACAAAATTCAAATAAAATCAATAATACAAAGAGAAGCTTTATTGGTATTAAAATCTTTCAGACTGACGTAGTGCTTGAACTGATAAACAAACAAATGTTTATCCTGTCTCAGTCTACTGCAAATAAGTAGAGTCTGCATATACAGTATCTGTGTGCGTGGGTGTAATAATCAAACATACCTGGTCAGTGTTTTGTGTATGGAGTCTAGCTTTGTCACACACAGACACACACACACACACACACACACACACACACACACACACACACACACACACACACACACACACACACACACACACACACACACACACACACACACACACATACCGACAAGTGCCCAAGTATCTATCTCGAATCTCTCCACTCGCTCACACTACTAAATACCTCAAGGACAGAGCAATCTATTTCTAGTGATACTTTTGTCTGTAAAGGGCATGGGGTTGAAGGAAATCAATAAGAATATGTGACAAGTCCAAACAAAGGTTTCATATCTGCTGGGAATAGAAAAGGAAGAAAAGCACGTGGCGGGTAAAAGTAGGCGCCACGACAATTGAGGGAGGAAGAGGAGAGAAAATAATCGAGAGAAAATAACCTTCGACATAATCGAGAATGAGGGGGTTGGGCACATTAGCACGTTACACTCGCAGTGCTGTGGAATAACATGGCATTGAGGCAGAACGGTTGAAACAGCAATTAAACGTAGAGGTGACAGAACTGTTGCTAGGTCGTGGGAACAGAAAGAGACCGAGCGTGGGAACAGCTAATGTTAATAGGGAGGTGTCTACCTGCATGTTAGTTTTGCGACCATTGAATTCACGACACGAGTAAAACACTTGCTGTTGTACTTGTGGCATCTCAAAAGTTAGAGATGCTCGTGTTCTCCCATCACCATCCTCCTTGAGCTCTCTCTGCTTCCTCCTGGGTGTGTTTGTTTCTGCTTTTTTATTTCTCTGTCTGAAAAACCGAAAGAATAACAAAACAACTCAAAGATTACACATGCGTCACTCTGCCGCTGGCTCCCTGAGGCTTCAGGCCAATGATTGACACAAGATGTGGACATGTGTGTGTACCTTTGGTGTAACTGCGTTGACGTGTCAAAATATGTGTGTGTTTTTGGATGTTGTAATGTTCATATGTTGGTTTATGATTTGCTATCTATTGCTGTGTTGTTGAAGGTTTGAAATTTACATTACCATCTCTCCCAAGCACCAGTCCTCTGCCTCTCTTCTATGTGCTCTTCATCTCACCAGCGTTCCCTCTCTGGCCTTGTTGCCATGGAGGTCATTCTCCTACAGTGATTTCCTTCATGTGTAATTCTCTCCTCTCATGTACAGATTGGGGTGGGAAAAATCACATTACGAAAGGAGAAAGTTTAATACAGTAGGCTTGTCTGAGGATTTCTGTGGATCATTTAAATACTTAAAGTATTAACACTCTTAAATCCTTTAATAATTTATCACATACATCTGCTGCAAATGTCTGCACCACCAAGCTCAAACCGTTTTATCTCTCTTCTCATTTTTTTTTTTTTTTTTTTTTTACAATTGGGGGTTTTCATGGAATTGATTTCTCACCAAGACACACCAACAACCCTAACCTTTGAGACCCATTATACCACAAATGTCCTGGATTCATCCACCCTCTCCCCACCTTATATCACCTTCTGTCTGTTATGCTAGCATCAGCACCTGCTGTGCTGTTCACCTTTAGCTGCCCCTCTGTGCAGCACTACTGGTCTCATTATCTGCACTCTGCCTCCAAACACACCTGCTGCGTAACCCACTTCTCCCTTTGTGTGTCTCTCAACCTGTATGTGTGTGTCTAAATACAGTGTTTGGGTTCAGCTTTTTATCAAACTGGCAGTAATCAGGTCAAGTGATAATCTAAACTGATTGCGGGTAGATCTGTGAGAGCAGCTGTTGATCACTCTTTACATTGGTTTAAACTACCTTGGATTGCAAAGCAGGTGGGTCACACTACATTGTGAAATGCAGAAAATGGTTCGAAATGTACTTTACTTACAGTTAAACATATCTGTATTATCTGGTAAATCTCACCCAAATGGAAACTATGAAAAGGTTAAGATCTGTTATTAAAAACTGAAGCTGTGATGTAACGCTGACATCAGCAGACGCTCTGTAATATTTTATGTCTGAATGGAGCGGAAGAGCTGCCACATCCGCTAGTGAGTGAGTGTCCATTTTAAAGTTGAAGCAACTCTTATTGGGAACATTTTCATAGTACTTCACTCCACAGAAAAATTCCTCGTTGATTGCGTAATTTCTGCATTACAGCAGTGTGGTCGGGATACTAATGAAACTGGTGTTGTCACTCTCTTTCACTCAGCTGGCAGGCATTGCCCTCATCATATAGACTGTGCCAAAGAGGGACGCCAGTTTTGCAAGCCTGGCTCCTCCCACTGCGGCCCCTGCCTCAGACCATTGGAGGAGGACGAGGAAGGAAGCTGTGTGGCGAAGAAGAGGCACCGTCAGCATGGTATGAAGAGAAAGATCACACACACACACACACACACACACATACACACACACACACACACACACACACACACACACACACACACACACACACACACACACACACACCGCTCCACTCTGTTTAGCAACCAATAGAGTTTCTTGCCAGACCTTTAATTGGGATTTTTCTATTGGAGGCGATAGAGTTGCATTGATTACTCAATTAATTGATTAGTCAATAATTGTTTTTGATTCCATTTTTAAGAAGAAAAAAAAAAAAAAGCAAGAAATCTTTGATTCCAGCTTTTTAAATTTGTTTTTTTTCTGGTATTTTTTTAGTTTTCTCTGATATCAAACTGAACGTCTTGGGGTTGTGGATTGATGTTAAGGACAAAACAAAACATTTCAGGTTGCATCTTGGGCTTTAGGGCATTTTCTGACATTGTATAGATCAAACGACGAATCGATTAATCAAGTCATTATTCAAAATAATCAACAGATAAATCAATAATGAAAATAATTCTTACTTGCAGCCATAAGAGGCGAATGGACAGCTGGAATATTTTATTTATTACTTGGTGAGTTTTTGATGAAAATGATTTTGTAGAGGTGGAAGAGTTCAAACAGCAAGTCAGATGTAAATGTAGACATAAATTGGCAGAAAAAATCTGGCAAAACCTGAATTTAGATCGTATTATTTAGCTAAGATAGATTTTAAATGTGTATATCAATTTAAGTAAGAGATCACCTGTGCACGGATAAGACGCGAATTATTGCCACTATGTATTGAAATTGGAACATATAGAGGAGTAGATGAAGATAAGACGATCTGTGAATATTGTGAGCTGAATGAGGTTGAAATTGGAATTCATTTTATCCTCTACTGTCCTTTAAGCCATGATTTAGTGTCTATATTTAATTGAACGCACTTTTAACAAAGTCTTTGCGTTATCTGAATATATTTCCAAAGCACAGAATAGCAGAAAAATATGATATATCACATCTATCTCTAATAGATAAAAATAATTGTTACTGAATAGTTCCATGAGTGTATCATGTGACCGAGTGACCAGACATGAAAATAAAACTACTTATTCATTCAGTACAGAAAAAAAACAGTGGACAGAGATGACCAAACCCTTTTATAACTCTCATGATAACTTATACTCACACTGACACACTAACTCATCCAATGCCTTCATATGCACATCAAATAACTTGATTACTGTGAATAAACTAGATTAAGGTAAAAGCTTCATTAGTGCAAGTCAGCTGGAAGGAAGTCTGGTATCCTGCAAGCTAACATCTAATAGTAGCACACAACCAGAGAGGGAGAATGGATTGGAGAACGCCTTTGCTTTAGGCTGGATTATTGAGATGTTTCTTATATATTTATAAAATACAACATCTCTGACTTTTTCATGGAGGAAAAACCTGAAATGATTTCCACTGCTGTGCCTATTCTTATTGTACGCTCAGTTGCAGTCAGATAACCTGCTCGTGGTTTAAATGACAGTTACAACAATTGCTTCACTTTGGTTATAATCAGATTATTCAACTACATGTAAATGTAGTGACTGACTCATATTCTCTCTCTGTTTTTCTTTATATTTTCACTCCACATTAGTTCTTTGTCACTGCCTCTTTTCTCCTCAGTTGCCCACATCTCTCTTCCACACCACCTCTTTCTCTCAATTGCCTATTGATTCTGCCCTCTCCTCCTCTTCCACCCCAATCAATCTTAGCTTGATCTAAATACCCACCCCCTTTCCTCCAATTCTCTCTTTTCACGTCCAGCTCCCCTCTCTCTACATCCTTGTTGTGGTCATCGCTGTCACTCGCTTCTCCCCTCTATATCTCTGACAACTATGGTGCAGCCTGATCATCTGTTTTTTTAATCCGCCCCTGCTGTGCCTGCAACACACATGCACCGCCCCCTCACTCTGGCAGCTTTAATCACTTAGACGACATGCATCTCTCTCTCTCTCTCTCTCTCCTCTCTCTCTCTCTCTCTCTCTCTCTCCTCTCTCTCTCTCTCTCTCTCTCTCTCTCTCTCCTCTCTCTCTCTCTCTCTCTCTCTCTCTCTCTCTCTCTCTCTCTCTCTCTCTCTCTCTCTCTCTCTCTCTCTCTCTCTCTCACCCTTCATCTCCATCACTGGATCTAATGTCACTTAATGAAAAAGCCAAACTGCGAAAATAAATCGTATTTTTCAGATTTTCACAGACACTTGCTGGCATGCACGACGTGTTTTGAGACAGCGCTATAGAATGAGAGAGAGAGCGAGAAATGGAAACATTGTGTCTATCTTTTGAGTGCACTGGCTGGCCTCTGCATAAATGTGTGTTTGTGCATGTGGAAAAGTGTGTATGTGGGAGGGGGGGAGGGCTGTGTATTTATGTCTTTTTGTGGGCATGTGTGTCCTCTACAGGATTAATAATTTAGATGGGTCTGCTGCAGGAGAGGACACAGTACAAACTTGGCTGGAATTTTTTTTTTTTTTTAAAGGCGGCAGCACCACAGAGAGAAGACAACACGAGCAGGACATGAGTGTGAGGATTTTATTGGACAGAAAAGTCACATCATGTAAAATGAGTTTGTTTTTGCAGTGCATTCATATGATGATAAGGCCTAATCAGTTATTACTATTTTGACATTGGATAATGCATTTAATTGTATTTTTAAGTCTGTATTTCTCTGTATGGAGACTGTGACTTTAAGTTATGTGATGCTCCCGTACATCATAGGCCTTAAATCCCTAAAGTGGTTACATAAACCCTCAAGAGACCACAGAACACAGTGATCCACATGGGAGACCGACTCTCTTTTTTCACACTCACATTCTCACATGCTCACATACATAAACCCACACAAACTGTTGAAATGAACTGATAAATCACTGTTCTCACATGCCGCCTTAGTAATTTGGAATCTCCTCTGTAGTCACTCTGTTTTCACCTCAGTGGAAATATGAGGGCTGATTATTTCAGATTTTAGGGTTCTTACTGAAGCATGAACAAAAGACATTTTTCTAAACTGAAACTGTAATACATGACGCATCTGCATCCATAGTATGTGTCCGTTTATTTTCTCTCTTTCCACTGTATCTGTATCTGCCTCTCACACACACACACACACACAGACACACACTCAAGCTCATGACTAAACCTTCACTTTGTCAGTAAGCACAGTTTGCTTCAGAAAATATACACATTTGTTCTTTAATTAAATTTCTAACATCAGTCGTACCGCGAGAGGTAGTAGCTTTAGATGATGAGAAATTATTTGTCTTAGAAAAAATGCACAGTTCAGCGTAGAGGCCCAGATTTCTCAGAGACAACGTATGTATGAGAACAGCAGGATGCAACAGTGTCCTGACAATAACGGAGAGTGACGAGCAGTCCTGTTGATCCAGGATATTATCCTCCTCGTCCTCAGTCACCTCAGATTCTCTCTTGTCACTTCCCTCCTGTGTTGCTTTCTCTGATGGTGGTGTGTGAGGCTACTATAACTACTACTACTACAAGGCTGCTTCACCCCCTGACCAGTCTGACCATGGCTTGGCCTCTACACTGGCTCAGCTGGCTGTTCAGTAAGGCTATCTATTAAAGGGTCGTAGGTGATGAAAACAATTTTTGTCCATTTCCCATTTTGTAATAGTCAAGTACTCATACATTACAGGCTTACACGTTGTTCAAAATCACAGTCAGATATGTGGCATCACAGTAGTATTCACAAATGTGTCTCTTATACTTAAAAACGGTTCCATCTACGAGTGCATTTACCTGTAGTGGGACAGAATTAATGGCTTTGTAACTTATTTTTCAATTAAATCAACCATGTTATTATCAAAGAAACTCTATACAGTTTTACTCTTAGGGCCTGATTTGAAGATCCCAAATAAAGGGTACTAAATTGCGTGCATAGTGCAATAGATTGCGCGTTTCTTTTGCGTGTGTTTTGTGGGTTATCTACTAAGAATAACTGCGTAAATGAAAACAGGTGCAACAGGGTGGAGACAGCAGTATTTCAATGAAGGTTTTGCGTGTCTGAATGGAGAGTTTGGACGAGCAGAAAGCTGCAAGCGCAAAAGGAAATTTGATCATGAAAATATTCCACTCCAAAATTATTAACACAGGTGGAAAAACTCTGTCCTGTGTGTATTCTGTCATTGCGCCTCCGTCTCCTCGTCTCTACAGTGACAAAAGTCATCTGTGCCCAGTGCACAGCCGGTTAATACCTGCCCTTCAAAGGTATTATTTATACACGCAGTTTCCATCAGAAAAATTACCTTCAGGTTTGGTAAATCACAATGCGCTTGCTAAATAACATATTTGCATTTTCTCCTCCCTGTATTTTGCACACTGGGGTTGAAATGCCCCATATTACATATTCATTATGGCAAACGTACTAAATGGACCTTGCACATTTGAAAGACACAAACCTCAGTGCGCTGCGTTAGTAGATCAGCTTGCACATTTTTTGTGGGTGATGTCAAGTTTGCACACATTTTTATACATGCAAACCTTTAGTAAATCAGGCCCTTAGTGTTTATTCTGCATCAGCTCTTTCTTTCCTATAATGACATGCTTCTTATCCTCACCTTGGGTGGTATTATCTTCCCATTCCAGTCATTGCATTCATGCCGCATCTTTCACTGTAATATAAAACTGATCCCTCTTTCTGACTTCCTCTTCTCTAAATCACACTCCCTTTTTAAATGTGTTGCAGTGGAAATTATTTTATCAGCGCTCACATTATCCTACTGTACATCTGTGGCCTTGAACTTGTTGATCTCATAACATTGCAGCAGGTTATTCTGCTGTTGTATTCAGTGGAAGTCACTTAGTATACTTTGTCTAAATATGTCATACACTCGGTCCAGCGAGGATGAAAGTGCACAGCAGATGAACAAATGGGGCAGGCAGCACTTTTTTATTGTAAGTAGGACCTGCTTGTATTTGACATGGAGGCGTGCACTCCCATTAGTAAACAGACTATGCCTTGAAGCTAAGCCCTTTTTCCGAAAACAGACAAACAGTGTGAGAGGTGTGTATTCCTTGGTATGTAGTTAAATAGTGTACAGTTACTGTATGTGCTAAAGGCAGGGCCATCTCTATTTAGCTGGATATTTTACAGTCTGTCTCTTCCTGGCTGCTCTCTCTCTCTCTCTCTCTCTCTCTCTGTCTCTCTCTCTCTCTCTCTCTCTCTCTCTCTCTCTCTCTCTCTCTCTCTCTCTCTCTCTCTCTCTCGCTCTCTCGCTCTCTCGCTCTCTTTCTCTCTCTCTCTCTCTCTCGCTCTCTCTCTCTCGCTCTCTTTCTCTTTTTCTCGCTCTTTCTCTCTCTCTCTTTCTCTCTCCCTCTTTCGCTCTCTCTCTCTCTCTCTCTCTCTCTCTCTCTTACATTGACACATATAACTAAATATCAGATGCCATTTGTCACCCCTCTTTTGTGTATGTATGTTTATATATTTAAAATGATAGAAAAGATACAATACAGCAGCCCACAAACTATAAAAACAGACAACCAGACACTTGCTGGAGAGGCATAACCTGCACATGAACACATATCCTGCGGCCGTTTGGTAACATGATAGATTGAGAAAATGATGGATAGTCAAACAACAATTCAAACTTACAATGACATGCCAAGTTTACAACCTTCCAGTAATAGAGTGAATATTTAACCAATATGATGAATGATACATGGTTGTTGATGTCAATCTCGCCATTTCTACCACTATTCCACCCCATACAATTTATAAGTCAAATAACTTCAACATAGCCTTTTTAGAGACTTTTTACACTTTGTGTGTGCCTAATATTCACCCAGAGCACCAAAATATCAGAAGTGTTTTGGGTGAGAACACGCCATTTGTTCCCATTTTGACCATCATCACCATATTGCTGACTAATTTAACCATGCTTGCTAATTGTTTGTTTTTAGCCATTATGCCTCATGTTTGGTTACAGTTCACTTACAAGCAACATTTATGGTTAAAGTAAAACACAGGCAAGCATTAAGTTTAGTTTTTGTTTCTAAGTTTATTTCTGTGTATGTATTTCTTAATCAATCAATGCCTTTCTTTGCTACTTAACATACCCACCATGTGTGTGTTTCGAAAGATGACCACTTTCTGTATTTATACACCGGGTAACTACCAGTTTCCTAACCACTCTAGTCAGGCTTCTTCACACTGAAATAGCAGAATTTTTGTGATAAAATATTTTTACAGTTTTCCATTTCTTTTTTTTCTTTTTTTTCTTTTCCTTTCTTTAAACTTTTTAAAAACTTATTTTCTCTTAAATATTCTGCTTTCATAAGGTACTCTTAATAATAAATGCTGAAATACGTATTTGTATATTTTCATCCCTGACTTTTTTCTGGCTTTTATTGCATTTTTTCATTGGTGTGTCATTTTTTAAACACTGGATGAAAGACAGGTGGGACTGTTTATTGAAGGTTAGGACATACAGTAGATTTCCTGTATTGACTCGAAACTCTGCAGTCTGTTGAGACTAACTTTTTATAGCAGATAGGAAGGTGACTCACAGCCAGCCACCTTACCAGCCATAGACTTTATAGGAAAAAATACTTATTAACTGTGTTCCACTCCTTTATTTGTTCCTTCATTTTAGCTTAACCATCCTGTTGACCTTTCCTCAAAACACTGAGAAGAGCAAATAAATGAGACAGATTTAAACCTTGCAGGGCCCTTTTTGCTTTATGCTGGCTGACCACAACGAAACCTTCAATAGATTCAGTCTCCTGACACATTACATAAAGTCGGTCACTCTCTTCCTCCTTCACACAACATATTAACATGTCCACTAGAGGGCAGCAGGACACACAAGTATAAGTCATTAATCCATAGATAAGACTTTAATAGTGTCACTGAGGAGGGACTCAGTGTCAGTAACTTGCTGCTGTATAACTAAAATATCAGCTTACAGTCTTTTATGAGAAGTTAAATTACCAGTAAATTAACAGAATATCAACCAATATCTATGAGAAAATATACATGGTAGTTGATCGACTGTAAATAATTTCTTAGGTGAAGATTCCAGTTTATCAAATATGAGATTTTCTTGATTTTGTCAGGACATGTTATAGCCTGAATGACACAGTAAATGTATTACATTACATTAAATAACACAATAATGAAAGCAATCATAGTCCTGTTTTATGATTTAGTGCCTGATAATATGATCATAAACTGATATGATCTCCTTCTCTTAGCTGTCTTTGTCTTGGTAATCAGGTATTATGGTTCATATGACTGTTAGGCCAAGACTAGGTGCACAATACCGCAAAATACACTCAATCTTAGTAATACAAAGACACAAAGTTTCATCGGAAAGCATTTAGATTAATCATAGTTGATGTTTCCGTTGTGTAGTCTTTAGTTTCTGTATTCTCTTAAAATATACCGTAATACTGGTATCACGGTATATTTTGTAGGGCTGGGCGATATGGACAAAATCAAATATCACAATATTTTAGACCAAATACTTCGATATCGATATTCCAACAATATTGTAGAGATGGCTGTTGGTGCTTTCAGAAAATATTTACACTATGAAATTTTTGATAAATAATCTTCAGTAATGTGGATATAATGACAAAATGGGTAAAAGGTACAAAACAGAACAGCTAGAACAGTCTGTTAAGTTCCAAAAATCATATATTTTACTGTAATGCAGCATTTAAAACCAGAAAAAGACAACTCTGGTGACATATCGCGATAATACGATATCCAAAATCTAAGACGATATCTTGTCTCATATCACGATATCAATATAATATCAATATATTGCCCAGCCCTAATATTTTGTAATTGTTACTCAAATGTAGGCAAAAAAGAAGGAAATAAAAACTGTGAAATCAGTCGGATTCAGAGTGTCTGGACAATGAAAAGGGAAGCAGGAGGAGACTGTGTGTGTGCGCATGTATGTGGTTAGGGGGGGAGGAAGAAATGTGAATGGGTTTTAAGTGGGAAAAGAGGACAGCACAGATGTGTGTGACCCTCAATCCCTGTTGAGCTGTTTAGTGTTTGTTTGTAGTACCCAACTGCCCCCTGGGTGCCTCTCAAGAGGTTATGGGTCATTATCAAGCTAGTGACAAAACTCTCTTACACTAGGAGAGGTGTGCGTGCTTAGTCAGTGTGTGACAAACCACACACATACACACAGTCGTCACTTTTTTGGGGGGGTGAATTATCAGCTTTGGCCTAGGTGAGCCCCCCAGGATTTTCCTATAAATAGATGAATACTTTTTTTTAACCTTTTCCCTGCAGATTTCAAATCAAGTCTCCCTTCTCTTTTGAAAGTCTCCTCTAAAATTCAAACCTGTATTACCACACACTGCTGGTGAGCAGACCGGGCACTGTTGGAGCTCTCAGCCACCTGCAAAGTACAGATGGTGCATCCCGCCTCCACAGACACCTGCTATGGAGTGCACTAAATGGCCATTAGTGGAGGGGGGTAAGAAAATAACAAAGCAGGCAGTGAAAGTGCTGGCTTGTCATATCATACACATTAACACAGCCAGATGGCCGGCCTTCTGGAGGGAAAGTGACACTGTAATCATTAATCTAATGTAATGTTTTTGTCAAACTGTTTTTAATATCAGTATCATATAAATCAACTGTGCTTGTGTGGCCCAGGATGCTTAATGGGTAATGACATTATCTGCTAAATGTGCTTTCCTGTCAAGCACCATTTGCGGTTTTCTCTACTTTTTTTGTTTTCAACTACTTTTTTCATGATTTGCTGCCTTGACAGTTTTAATCACAAATGACTTTAGTTAGATATTTGATTGTGAACGTAGAAAACTGACACCCAGTGAGGCAATGGTCTGGCTGATTGCTCCTACCCCCCCCCCCCCCCCCCCCTGCTGTGCTTCCTCCCCCGGCCACACACACACTATCGGCCCTCCTCGTCACCCCGGAGACCTCGGCTGTACTGCAGGAATGCGGCTAACTGTCTGGCCTAAAGGGCTGTTAAAAAGCAGTTTAGTGTTGTCTCTTTTTTTTTTACCAGTCTTCAAACAAACAACACGCATGGACACACTCCCTGTCTGTCACTTCTGAGGCAAGACTCTGAAAAACATATGTAAAGAATGGGAGCGAGTATGTATACATGTCTAAAACATATGCATCTCCCAGTGTTACACACAACAATAGTCACACATTACCTACAGACATGAAAAAGCCTAAAAAGTACATTTTTCAGCTGTAGAAAATCTGTTTGAGGATTCCCATGTAACTGAATGTAGATTATTGCCACGCATATTCAGTAGGTTAAACAGCTACTTGAGGCAAAGGCCTGTTGCCCTGGTAACTGTGTTTGTGATTGAACAGGTACAACCAATTGTATATATAGTTACTGTAAGTGTTACTGACTGATTTTTATGTTATTTCTATGATTTAAGGTGCTTTGTACCAATCCTTTGGTATTTCGGCTGTGAATTTTAGAGCCAGTTTGATTTGTGTAACAGTAAATTTGAACTATCTTTTAATGTTGTGTGTCCTTTAGATAAAAATCCGACCTATCCTGACCTGGATGGAGAGATCGATTACCTTCACTCCTACATCGAAAAACAGTCGTTGACAGAAATCAAACAACCAAAAAAGCAAGTCAAACATCCTGGTAAGAACCCTGAGAGCAGTCTTAAGACAGACATACTACAATATAAGTAACAAACATCACTTCCTGTTTTGAGTTAGAAGGTGTTTTTTAAATCTCATGTATAGCAACTTATTTTTCTTGACATTCACCACCACCATCCGATCTTGTGCTTTTCCCCTCATGTTAGTCTTTGATGATAATTCTGTCGCTGTTTTTTTTTTTGTCTGACTCACTCTCTCCAGCTGCCGCCGACTCCCAGACAGATGTTAAAAAAAGCAAGACAGATTCCTCCAAACACAAACAGAAAAGCCTGCACACCGCCACTAAAGCCCCCCACCGTGCAACTACTACTCTTCCTCACACACCGACCCCCCAGCCTAGGGCCACAGCGGTTAAGGGCCGACTCGGTCCTATAGTTGTGCCAGCACGGAAGAATGACAGCATTATTGTCAGTAAGTATGATTTGATGTCCTCAGCATAGTAAGATAATAAAATGGAAGGGGATCAGTAACCCAGGATGACTATGACAGCTCATTAAGTGCAAATTAGCTTATATATTTAGCAGCCATAATAAATGTCTCAGCAGAGCAGTCATCTTATTTATTTCTTAACACGCTCTGTTCCTTCTGTCTTTTACTCTTTCGTCTGATTCAACTTTCAGTCATGATCTCAGTGTGTGTCGTGGTGGGTGCTGTGGCAGTGATCCTGGCTAGCGTCTGTTTTATCAAGTAAGTCTAAACAAATACAGTGATGAAGTTTTGTCTGTTTGATGTAGAATAAAGTATAATATTAATATTATATATATATATAATATTCTTATGGAATTATAATGAAATAAACACACACAAAAAGACTGACCAGTTAGTATAAAATGATCCATGACAAACAGCAGACAATGATTAATACTGAGTGATTTAAACAAATGAATGAAGACTTAAAGAGAAGACCAGTTCAATAGTATACACTTTAAAAAAAAATTCATACACAGTCTTTACAGTGTATTTCAAAAGTGGTTCCTCATTACTTTTTTTAATGACTTGCATATCTCATGAAGCAACATTTAGAGCTTGTAAAAGTAAGTTAGCATCATGATATTCACATTGGAGTGTAGATCACATTGTTTAGTGCCAGCCAAATGCTCATCAGCGTGTTTAACAAAGCAGCTTTTTAAGGATAAGGATAAGGAAGGCACTCATTTCAGTGAATTTAAATTGATTTGATTAAAATGTTATTACCAAATAAGGCTAACAGTGACTAAATCTAATCAAAGCTGAATTTGCAATGGTCTGTTCCTCAAGATTATAGAAGTGGTAAAGAGAAGATGTGCAATTTAAGCAAAGGTAAATATTTAGATGTAGATTAAGGACTTACAGCAAGAATTTAGTAAACCAGTGAAACCTTGTGCTGGAAACTGAGGCAAATTGCACAACACAGAAGCAGGAAGCAGCCCTCAATATTGCAGGAAACTCAGATTCATGATGCCCCCCACAGGCTGCAGAGAGAATCACGTCTAGCTCAGAAGGTGGACTACCCAGCCTACGGAGGGACAAGCACGCCTGCTACCACAGCTAATGGGACCTCAGTAAGAGCGATGCACTTTTATTCACTCTTCTGCTATTGTTAGAACTCGCCCTGTTTCAATTTCTCACTTCTCTTCTTGCAAAACCCACAAGATTTGCGACTGCATTGTGCAGTGTTGCTTCTCTTTTCGAATGTGTCACCCACACTTCCTTTCATCTGTTTTGTCCCAAGATGGGAGATAAAACTCTGGCCCAAAGTGCTCAGATGTTTCACTATCAGCACCAGAAACAGCAGATGCTCTCAATGGGAAAGTATGATTTTTTTCTATTTCTTTACTTTCTCTGTCACTCCAATCTTTTTTTCTGTAGTTAAAGTAGAATTCTCAACCACATCCTCTGACCTTGTTACCTCTCTACCGGAAATTGATTTTTTAATTTTTTTTTGTCTGTAGCCACAAGCCTGAACAAAAAGGCGTTGACACTGAGGTCACCTCAGATGAGGAAGAAGTGGGAGGAGATTTTACAGTATACGAGTGCCCCGGACTTGCACCGGTGAGTAGAAACACACACATGCAAACGCAGACACAAATGTGCACACTATCATTTCTGAAGTTTTTTTTATGACTGAAAATCTGATTTAATTCCCTCTTTGACAGACTGGAGAAATGGAGGTGAAGAACCCCCTGTTTGATGACTCAACTATCCATTATCAGGGGAATCAAAAGTGAATGCTGAACACTTAAAACACACATATACATCCATACACACACACACACAAGCCATTCCTCTTGAATAAACCACTTGATCTAACACTGCAAGTGATGAAAACATGATTGTTTTCTTTCAAGCCCTTCACTAATTCTACCCGAGTGCGGCTTTTAATACTACATATTTATGTTGGGTTCCTTGTTAATTTATTTCTTTCACTGTTTTTGAGGGTTACTGTCTTTTAACATAAGAGTCCTTCTTCTTTTGTTTTCTCATATAGTTGTTTTTTCCTGATTAAATATCACACACATATCACAAGTTAAGATTTTTCTCCTCCATCTTTGTTATTTTCCTTCATTTCTGCAGCTATTTCCAAAGAATGTTACACAAATATATACAACATACAATACACACGCACACACACACAGACACACAGACACAAATACACATACATAAGCTGAGAAACAGGTGCCGTCCCTTGTTTTGTCATGCATAGCTAGTTGCTAAACCACATTCCTAACAGATACCCAGGAACTATTTAAATTCATATCCCTTTGATTACCTCTAAAAAACCTTCCCTAACACAACACAAGGTTTATCATTGGAAATGTTACCGTTGCTGTTGTTCATTTTATTTCTTGTTATATAAGCTGCACAGAAAGATTTTAAGATTATAGAATATATATATGAAATTGAAGTACTTGATGATGTCTGCATGGTTTGACTGTACTGTGTTTGAATCATGGCAATGGTTTGATCAGTTCTGCCTCCTATATGTATGCATCCTGTTGCTGGAGGAGGAATGTACAAGAAACGTGACTTCACCCTTGATTGAAATTTGAAAGACAGACTGACAGATACTGGCGGATGTGAAGGTGGTATTTTTGACTATTGTGTATCACCCCCCTCCCCCCTCCATCCTCTTGACGGCCCCAAGTTAATCTTGTGCTGCAAAATGTACATACAAAGAGTGAAAGAGTTCACTTTTTATAGATATTTGTACATGCAGACCAAGGACTGGAAATAAAAGTTTTTACCACACGTGAAAATGACTTTGTTCAGCATCCTCTTTTTGTGCTCATCATGGTATGGATTCAGTAATAAGAATTTAATAAAATGTGAATTGAGTAAAAATCAAGATGGAAAATCAGCATGAGCTAAATGCATTAAATGGAGAAAAACAAAGAGAGAAACGAACAAAGTAAATGGTTTGTGTTTTAAGTCCTAGTGGAGATCCCAATTTTTTTTTCCCCGGGGGAAAGGTATATAAAATTATGCACATGACATTACAAAATGTCCATTTGATGAAATAGTGCAGGCATTAAAAAAAACACACACACACACAAAGTCTCGGATTTGAATATTTTACTATTTGGTGTAAACATAATTTATCATTTTCATCATCTGTAACAAGCTGATACAGCAGAGAAAGTGGAATAAGATTATTTTTTCAGGCCTCAAAAAGACCTAAAGTGGAAATTAAAGGATTTTGAAGGATTAAAGAGAGGTTAGAGTCAAGGGTCAAGTACTCAAAAAAATACAAGGACTTCAAGCAATGGGGCAAACACTAGTCGCAACATTTCTGGAGTGAAACTGTTCAGAATTGAAACAAATTCATGAAAGGAGAAAGTACACTATGAACTTTAAACTACAAAATAAGGGAAATACTGTAGGTTGCCTTTACAGATACATCTGACAAGACAAACTGAAATCATTTCCTATTTGAACTCCTCACACGTCCGCCTTCCACTTCGCAGTGTGACACATTTGATGCTGCCCTTCTGGCTCCAACAGACTTTATACTTGCTTCTTGGTGATCCTGTTTGACCTTGTTTTACCTTCAGGAGACAAACAAATACACAGAAAGTGTGTGTGTGTGTGTGTGTGTGTGTGTGTGTGTGTTGGGGGTAGGGGCTAAGAAAGAGCAAGAGCTTGCATGTACCTCTACGCTGGGTTTTGTGTATGTGCTTGTATGTCCCGGTTGTCGGGGAGGGGTTGGGTCAGTGTCCTGTCCCCATTGAGCCACATGCCAAGGGCCATTAAAGCCCATTGTGCCTGTGGACAGTGGAAGGAAGGCAGCCATTGGCCCTTGGATGAAAACCTGGGTGGGTGGAGGGTCTATGAAGGTGGGTGTCAAAGGCAGGGCCGTTAGGAAGAAAATCAGAAAGCCATCAGACTTGTTTGTGGGAGACAATTGTGCTACTCAACAGGAGGAGCGATATTTAGATTCCCGCATTATTACTTTATCAATTCAGTAACTTTTAAAAGTAGTGACTCATATTTATTCCCATTATGCTTTATGCTGTCAAAAACATGCACAGTGCAGCAAAAAACATGACCTTTTAGGCGGGTTTTAGGGGAGGCTGGGTTAGACTGTAGCATCAACTTTCACAGTTTTAGAACTCATAATTTCAAGTAATCATACGAGGAAAACACTTCTAATTAGAAATTCTCAGAAGTGCGATTAGTAAGAATGCAGAACCGCTATATGAAAGTGCCTCTTCCTGAGATGACAAGTGCACACACCGATCAATGGGGTGTACTCATATGTGTAGACTCAAGCAAAGCCATACAACCTCAAATGAAATGTGATGGTTTAAAAAGAAAAAGAGGACAAAACCGCATTTCTCTGAAAGGTACAGTTCAAGAGAATCTGTTGCAACACACTTTTAAAATGTGTCGCAACTAATATTTTGTAGATTTAGTGTGGCATTTTTGTCACAAAGTCACAGCCACATTTCTACAGAAAAATAACTAAACTGCATGACCAATATGCAATCATATGAAGGGAATTGACTCAGTAATTAAGACACCATGTGCAAAGCCTGTGGTGAAGGAAGAGCAAAAGAGGAGCATTCATTTTAATGAGCAATGGATGAAATACAGACATAGTCCTTTGGGGTTTGTTTTGGTCAAATTGTTAATGTAAGAGTTAGTTTTCTCATCACTGCTGCTGGCTTTCTATTATCTAAAAGTTTCTTCCTTTCTCTCTTTGGCTGAACAGGCCCTGCAAGCAGTGAGCAGATCTCTGAGGTGTCTTGAAGAGGCCACTTGAAAAGAACTAAAGACAAGATCTGAGACATTTGGGGGGTGGGGGGGGGGTCAACTAAATCCCCAGATACTCCTCTCACACATCACACATCTCCTCCTCACTGTACCAAGCTATTCAACACCGCCCCCCACCCGCCCACCCACCCTTGGACACCCTGAGAGCTCTGTGCTCCTCTGCTGTCCCTTTCTCTCTGAAGCCCTGCCTAAAGTCTACTATCTCTCTTGCTGTCTGTCTTTTGCATGACAATTATTCCTCCAAGTCCATGGCCCAGGACAATGCTTGTATGGTTGGGGTTTGATGCCTTTTAAGCTATTGATCGGCTCTTGTGTCTCCTTGTGATTCCCCTGGTCCTGGACCCTCATGGCTTTGTATCTGAGAGGGCAATGGGAGTGCTGGTCCTCTGGTGATAGTGTAGCATGAGCTGATGTTTGAAGTTCAGAAGGAGACATTTTTGCCCATATTCAATACCTGTGATGCTCAGCATGTGGCCATGGGCCACTTAGGAGGTTGTGTCTGGGATGTCTGCAAGACATTTTTATTTCTCTAAGCCTCCTCTGATGAGTAAATAAATAGGAATGTGACATTATTAAAATGGTTTTGTTCACCAGTCAGGTATTGCTTCATGATAAAGGGCCAGGAGGACAAATACAATTGAGAAATGTTGTTCTATAAGGCTACAAAATATGTTCTGATGTTCATTCATTTCAAGCTGGATATGTGTACAGAAAGGATGTGAACAGAAGGTACATCTTAGTTATGACACCTGCAGATAACATCTTGGTCCTCAGGCCTGTTTTGGAGCCCTTAGGCGATATCAGACTGGATGCCAAGATACTCGCCCTCAGTCAGCTGCAGACCAGAGTGAAACTTCAGCACTGGTGTTTGTTTCAGAATACCGGGGGGAGGAGGTGGGTGTGGGGCGGAATCAAAGGGTTGAGACTTATTGTTCCAATCTGAAAAGGAGCTAATGGTCGACCATCGCAACTCGGGATCTGAAATCCACGGGGTGCCCCGGGGCTAGGTCGTACAATGGCACCCCCTCTCCTTTCCCGCAGTGCGTCTTCCTGCTGCAATCTGCGGCCAACGACTCGCACTGGGGGAGCGCATCTGCACCGATGCTCCGGCCATCCAGTGCTTTTGAATGGCCACCGATCGGGGGTGAATTGGGAGAAGTTCACCTGAAAGCTGTTGGAGGTTTTATGATTTACCTCTCAACTTTTCTTCCATTTTTAGTCTAGTCTGAATGCAAGTAGCCAAAAATTCACTTCCAGTTTTACAACATGATACTTTTTAACGGCAACCATAGAGCTATAGCTACTATACAAAAATATATGTTTTACTTCACAGAAGTGCAAACCCCCCCCCAAAAAATCTTGTTTCTATACCAAAGTCCAAAAGTTTCTCATATACATTAACAGGCCTAAGAAAAATAGGGAAACCCTACTGGTTGGTTAAAAAAGGGACCTGGGCTCGAAATGCATCCAACAGGAGTCCAACTCAACTGTATCTGCTACCATGGGTGTATATTTTCTCCCTGAGTTTGACGTGTTTACATTTATAAACATTTTCAATTAGCCTAAAGCATTCTCCTCTCTGCCATTAATGTGGTACATAAATTATAAGACTACTTAAGTTAATTTTTCTCACAGTTATACAGAAGTGCAGTCCGTTTATTTTATTTGGTTTAAATGTTAGTGATTAAAATGGATGGATTCGGGTATGAATGAAGCCTCAATCACAGAGATTTTAATATCAAAGCAATCTCCTTAAAGGGGAATAATTTAAACAAACTGAGCATTATAATTCATGTATGAGGTGAGCAAGTTACAGTAGTGTAACAGTATGTATTTGCGGGAGCGGTGGCCCGTGCCTGTTTAGCATTGTAAATATTCCTTTTAAATATCCCAGGTGACTTGAATCTGTTGAATTATTATTATTATTTTGTTGTTTTACATTCAACTGAAAAGGTGAAAACATTGCTGCCAAAAAATGGCTAAAAGTTTACGTGAAATCACGCCCACTACTTTGGGAACAATCAAGGTCATTCACAAATTCACCATCAGCTGTGCGTAATTGTCTGCGCCGGCCAATCGGCGAAGAGATGAGGCGATCTCCAACTCCCGCAGCTGTGATTAGGAAAACCTGTAGAGCTGAGGCAAGAGAGAAACATTTGAGCTTGAAGGTGAGGTGATAAAGATAGGACTTCATGGAGTAGGCCGGAGGCGTATTGTTGATTATGGTGCACCAAAACAACAACTACTAAGGCCTACATTTTTGCGCAATTTCTCCAAAAACGGCCTTTTTTTTCGGACTGTCGCTGGTTTATTTCTGGAGAGTTTCTCCCCTCCCTCTGTGGTTTGTGCGTCAACTTGAAACGGATGAGCAGGTTTAAAAATCAACCATCGTGTTTTTAATAGCCAGTAAGTTATTTTGAAATTTTGGATGCGCGCTTAGGCCTCCACACCGTCCTCAAGATGTCTGAGAGATCGCAGAGCCCTTCTTCAGAGTGCCAAAGTCGGCCTTATGACTTCAGCCGGGCCAATCATTGCGCCCAGGTTTTGAGTCAGGAGAGTTTATGCAGCGCTGCGTCATTTCAGCTTCCTCACGGCATGCTGCCAGACCCGGGCCTCCTCTACAACAAAACCGCTTATAGTGGCATCACACCGGCATCTGCGCAGAACTTTTTCCCGTTCCCACCCGTCTCTAGTGACTACAGGGGATCCGACCTACACGCTGGAGAGTTCGGGCAACCCAAGCACTGGTATCCCTTCGCTGCGCCCGAGTACACCGGCCAGGTACCCGGTGTAACAGCAGCCACCCAGCCCATTAACCTGAGTCCCCCCATCGCCGAGACTCGGGAGCAAATCAAACTGCCCGAAATAAAGACCGAGAAGGACACAGGGGATGATTACTCCACAGAGATAAAGGTCCAGCAGTATCCAACACCGCCGGCCTCCGCCGCCATGCCCCCTGGAGTCTTCTACTCCGCCGCCTGGAACCCATCCTTTTGGCCTGGGATCACCCATATCACACCACCCGGCAGCAATAATCAAAACCCTTCAACATCCTCCGCATCTTCCCCATCTATGTCCCCCTCACCACCAAGCAGCGGGCTTCCAGGGAACGCGTTTTTCAGCGGGAACACAACTCAGGGTGCCACCGGGTCTCAGACGCAGAACCCGGCCTCCTCCACACGGAGCAGCGGGTCTTCCAGCGGAGGGTGTAGCGACTCCGAGGAGGTAAGGACAGAGATATTAAATCATGTGTCTTATTCCACAAGTGTGTCAAAGTTCTCCTCCTGAACTGTTTTTCCTCAAATGTCTTTCTACAGGAGAACCTTTCCACTGAAGAGCTGGAGCAGTTTGCCAAGGAGCTGAAACACAAACGCATCACTTTGGGTTTCACTCAAGCTGATGTTGGCCTTGCTCTGGGTAACCTTTATGGTAAGTTTGGTTCCTAAATTGAAACTATAATTTATTATGCCCACTCTTCAGCTCAGTGTTGTTGAACCCATGTAGGCCTAATTTTAAGAGTGATGACCCAACAATGCATAAAAACACCAACTTTTGAGTCCAGAATCAAAATGCCAATCTGATGCCATCTGTCATTTTAGAGCTACTCTTCAAGTCCTTAAGTCATAATGAAACGTTTAACTTTTCATTTGATGTGCATATCAGCCTTTTAATTGGTACATCACCAAGAAAGGAAGCTTCTTGGTATTGAGGTGTGCTTTCATTGGTTTGTCAAGTGATCAAAGTGTTTCACATACACTGTCAGGGACCATAGAGCAAACTCCTGAAATTTTGGTAGATCTGCAGTGATCAGACGAATCGTGACATAGTCAACAAGGCCGAGTTTATTGCCAAGTGATATCTGATCTGTTTTTTTCCCATGCAGGTAAAATGTTCAGCCAGACAACAATTTGTCGCTTTGAAGCTCTCCAGTTGAGCTTTAAGAACATGTGCAAGCTGAAGCCCCTTCTCCAGAGATGGCTGAATGAGGCAGAGACGTCGGAAAATCCCCAGGATGTAAGTCTGCAACTACAACATCTGCCAACTAGTTTACAAGACAACAGATAATCACACAGCCTTATGGGATTGGTTGGGGTTTTCAGGCCCAGCTAATGTCCTACTGAGTGAGCCTGAACCAAGCCCCTTCTCTTCCTTTGAGGTGGGATAGGCCACCTAGTGGCCGCAATAAAGCTATTTAGTGATCATGAAACCTTATTTAAACCTTGACCTCCATAAATGTTTTACCTAAACTTTTAAACCAAAATGTCTGCAGTATCCAATTGATCCAAATTTGCAAAGTACAACCTCACCATGGATATTCAACTCTACACAAACCTTTACCAACATGTCTGATTCCTCAGATGTACAAGATTGAGCGAGTATTTGTTGATACCAGGAAGAGGAAGAGAAGGACCAGCCTGGAGGGAGCAGTGCGCTCTGCTCTGGAGTCCTACTTTGTCAAGTGTCCCAAGCCCAACACCCAGGAGATTACGCACATATCAGATGACCTGGGACTGGAGAGAGATGTAAGTACAAACTCTTGAATGGTTTGTCTTTTTTAAAGAATGTGTCTAGTTTGGCTTGAAGTTTGAATGATTGCTGTTTTCGGCAGGTGGTACGTGTTTGGTTCTGCAACCGTAGACAGAAGGGAAAGCGCCTGGCCTTGCCCCTGGATGAGGAGTGTGATGGCCAGTATTACGAGCAGAGTCCTTCACCATTGAACATGGCTCCCTCTCCCATTCCCAGTCAGGGCTACTCTGCCTCCAGCTACCCTGTAGGTCATCCTACCCTCTACATGCCTTCGCTTCATCGGCCTGACGTCCTGAAGCAAGCCCTGCACCCTGGACTGGTTAGCCACCTGACTGGATAGACAAGCTCAAGTAGTCCCAGCCAGAACCACAGATTGCCTTCCCAAGCATCTCTGTCCAACCCCAACTCAAACTGGAGAAGAGCCTCTAAACCCAGTAACTCCATCTCGATGGACCATGGGATAGAAACAATCCAAGTGAGAAGGCTCTTCTGGTGATTGCAGTAGTGCAATGGATTCTTACACGACTTGCAGCTCCACACCAACAACTGCTTTGACTTAAAAACTAAAATCAAGAGGAAAACCTCAACTGAACGTAAAGCGCCTTTCTGATTTTTGTTCTTTTGATACTGCATAGTAAATTATTCCATAGGCTTTTGTTATGGCAGGTTTAAAACAATAGCAAAGTAAGATTTGGTGCTACAGTATAGTCCAGTTGTGGAATGAGGATGGGGATATTGCAGGGTAGGTTTTCTGTGGTGCAGAAGATCTGGGTTATCAATGGCGTCACAATTCGAGGAACAGCTCGGAATCACCATAAATATGAAGCTGATTACAAATCAGAGCCATGGCTCCATTTATTTTGCTCCAATTTTTGCATCTAAATGATATTCATGTAAGAAGTCAAAATTATCCACACCGCTTTGATATCCTGGTCAATGCTACTGTCATTGCTACTGAATACAGCAGTATTGTCTGAACTGTCTGTCATTGAAATGGAATGTGCAAATTGTCATTGAATGCATTTTTTCCATTTGATTTTGCACAAAGTGCCTTTTGTAATGTTGAATATTATCTTTTTTTAAAAATGTCCCATTTGTACACTGAACACAGATTTTGTCCTGTTGTTGATTGTCAATGACATCTTTAGCAAATATTTTGAGCATTGATGTGGGCGGCAGTGAGATTCAAAATAATATTTTAAAGGGGATGTGACAAATGTTTTGTTAAAGTGTCATAGCTGCTAATTCTGGCAATGTATTGCACAATGTCAGGTGAATAATGGGATAATGACTGACCTGACTTGCTGTCCACAGCTAAATTGTATTTCAACACCATTTTTGTTTTTATTGTAAAGGGTTTTTATGTTTATGAAATGTTGAATAGCCCACAATACTAAAGTCAAGTCTGGGTGCTCAGAGTTTTGCATGTCTGGTCTTGTATTTTAAGAATCTATTTCTCACATGAGTTAAGTCTTTATAGTGGCCATATGTCAGTAAAACACTGGAACGGTCTCTGTGCTATTACTTTGTGCTAATTCTACATTTAATGGTAAGATACACTGGACTTATAGCTTATAGCCCCTTTTTAGTAAGTAATTTCACTGAATTGACACAAGTTAAATGTGACATTTTCTTAATAGACTGTAAATGGATTAAATTCTAATTTATTTAAAAGATGGCTACACTGAGATGATTTTGTCTCAAAACACCTTTTAATGTATCTACATCAAGTAAAACTGACTTTTTCTCACATGTATTATATTAAGAAAGTTTACATAACATAATACATTTTATTTATAGAGAGCTTCTTACGTACTTTACAGAATCAGACTATAAAACCATACAAAATAATCAAAAACAAAAGCAATTCAGAGAAAAAACAAGACAAAAATCAAACATTAATAGCGGATTTGAAAAGGTGAGTCTTGAGAAGTGGCAACTGAGAGGGCTCGTGGGAAGGAGGTTACGGGAGGGAGTGTACGGGTTGAGCAGGTCAGTGAGGTAAGAGGGGGAAAGGTTGTGAAGGGATTTGAGGGTGTGGAGGAGCAGTTTATATTGGATGCGGTGAGGGATGGGGAGCCAGTGGAGGTTCTGGAGGACGGGGGTGATGTGGTCGTTAGAACAGATTTGAGTGAGGAGCCAGGCAGCAGGATTCTCGACATACTGAAGTTTATTGAGGGCTTTGGAGGTAGAACTGAAGAGAATACTATTACGGTAGTCTAGGTAGGAAGTGAAAAAGACGTGTTCAGCAGCTGAAAGAGAGATATGAGATAATAGGATGCACTAGGGCAATGTACCTTGACTGACAACCTTACATTTAATTTTGCAGAAGTCAAAACAAAAAGAGGCATCTATGCAACTCCAGTAACCTAACATTTAGGTCGTTTGGAGGAAGTTGAGCCAAGTGTCAAAAAGATCAAAAGATGCATTTAAAGATCAAAAAGAGTTTGTGTTTCTTCAGTAAGACTCATGATCAATTTGTGACAAATTATTTTCTAGTAAGCAAGAAAAGATGGACATAAAGAAAAACAAGTCACTGATCACACTGTAGGCTATAACTGACATCTTTTGACATATTTATTTATATAGCAACTTAAAAGGCAAACAGACTTTGCAGTGCTTCACAAAGGCAGGCATATGCATGCACATACAAGCATAAAAGGAGCAAAATTAGAATAAAACATTTAAGCACAAATTTAAAACCCAAAGAAATCAGTTAACAAATAAAACAATTAAAAGCCAAAGATAAAAAGTGAGTCTTCAGATGTATTTTAGAAGTATCAACAGATTCAGCATGTCTAATGGCCTCTGGCAGGCTGTTCCAGAGCCGAGGGGCCGCTACAAAAAAAGCTGTGTCCCCAGCCGTTTGTTGACCACTACCAACATGCTGAGGTGGGAGGATCTGAGGGGTCCTTTGGTGTATTAAGGGGTGAGAAGTTCTAAAATATATGTTGGGGCGAGACCATGGAGGGATTTATAGACAATTAGGAGAATTATGAATGTTATCCTGTAATGAAGGGGGAGCCAGATGAAGGATGCAAGGATGGGGGTGATGTGGTCTAATTTTTTGGATCTTGTTAATAACTGGGCAGCAGCGTTCTGGATCAGCTGTAGATGGGAAATGGTAGATTCAGAAATGTCATGGTAGAGTGAATTACAGTAGTCCGGTCTGGATGATATTAATGCATGAGGGGGGGGAGCCCTACAGAACCCCACATGAAATATTTGCAGATGTGGAGGATCAGCCGGCAATGGAAATGTTATATTGTCTGTTTGAGATGCAAGAGTGGAACAGCTTAATCAAACAACAACAATTCATATGCAGGAAATTTACAGTCATTACATTCAGCTCTAAGGCTGTAGTTGCACTTGTAACTGGCATGTGCATTTTCCTATGTTTCCTTTTTTGAATGTTTTGGTGATCCTTGTGGTGAAAAAAAAAAAATAATAAAATAAAAAAATTGAATGAAAATTGAACACTGAAAAAATGTATAACAAATTGGGCCTTAAGTGCTGCAAATTAGTTCTGGCACAGAATGCTAATGTGTCAAAAATATGGTTGAATTTAAGTTACCAGTGAAAGCATTAAACTGTAGCTGTGCAACTATTGAACTAATTATTAACCCAAGCCTCTAGATCTGAGTAAACTTTCTGTGGGGGTAAACTTCTGTACTGTGAGCATATCTTACACAATCTCTCCCTCCAGTCAGTGTAAAGTTTTACTCTCCACTTTTGTTTCCATTTAAAATATTCACTGTAGAGTTTCTTGTCCTCCATGAGCTGCTGTAGATACTTCCCTAAGTCCTTTAATGATGCAAACTCATCAACGTGGATGAAAGAATTAGGTGGTGACACACCTTTGTAATCATTCAATGGGGGTCCCAGGACAACAGGCACTGCCCCGCCTTGGTAAGCATTCCTCCACAGCTTCTCTGTGATGTAGTCTTTGGCACTCGCATTCTCAAATGCCAAATAGAAATAGCAGCGAGAGATTGTAGGTAAGAGGTCTCTAGAGGAGAGCCGTGTCTTTGTCCAGCGCCCATAAACCTTCACAGGAACTATTGTCTTGAGCTCATTGTAGACTTTGGTTCTCTTGTGCCTGCGCTTGTAGTTGCTGACCACCCAACAAACCAGAGAGCTCTTATTCAGAGGAATGTCATCCACCAGACTTCCTTCAGCCTCCTTTGGTAGGAACTTGCCGTAGGGAATAGTGATATCAGCATCCCTCCTGTAGGTCATGGTGAGGTTGAAGATGTTTGCAAACTGCTGTAAGTTTCCACTGTGAATAGGGGCCTCCAGGGACATCCAGGCCCACCTCTGGCCTTGTGGTCGTGGAAGGTCAAAGGGCAGCTTTTGGCTCCCCTTTACCAGTTCTCTGTTGTGGAACACCACCACATCAGCTGTTGGGTACAAGGAGCGCTGGTCCACCAGTCTGCAGTGGGGGATGCTGTAGAGGTCCCAGCACACGTCATCCTTCAGGCTAAATGACCTGCCAAAGGGCCAGTGCCACAACAGGATGGTCACGTTACGGTTTATAGCCTGGAATCCACTCGGCCATCCATTGAGAAGACACAGTGGTAAAATAAAGAGGAAGGAGAGTAGGCAGCGCTTCTTCATTAAGGCGAGCAAAGTCTTTTTAATGTTATGTCCCTGTCAAAAAAGGGAATTAAGAAGTAGGATTATACAGCAGCAATGAGGTAATCTCGGCTAGGCATTTTGTCTTAAGCAGATGTTCAACACCCATCAGCTGACCATTTGCAAATTAAAATTGGAAAATACTATACATTGGTTTCCATTGATTTCCATATGATATTAAATGATTATTGTTGTGAGGTAGTGCACTGCTTTTAAAATCAGTCTGAGTGTGCCCGGGTGACGAAGGGGTTATGGCAGTTAGGCCTCAACCACGAACCACAAGTATGTTTGCATCTTTGCTGCATTCACCATCTCTCTGCTTTCGTTTTTTGTCATCTATCAACTGTCAACATGGCACTAAAGGCATTCAATGCCCAAAATGGAACCAGTGGCTGCCTGTAACTGCAGGAAACAGTTATCAAAATGTATATGTTACATGATTTACAGCCAGAGACCTCATGCAGTCTTTTTAATTTTTTTTATTTTGAGGGTACAGACTTTCAAAATGCATAAGCTGTTCACACCTTGCCACGTTGCCAGTAACCTTCTGCTATAGCTGCTATGTTTATCATTATTCAGAAGAACTCTTAGGAACACTATATTGCATTTACAAGAAAATGTTAGGAAAAAGGTCTTTAAACTCAAGGGATAACGTCAGTTGATTAACTGCAACATTGTTTATTGACTGACCATTGAATCTTTAGCCCTTGACTGTAAAAAAATATCTTTAAGTAAAATCTCCTGTTTCATAAGATGTGTTTCAATGCTGCAAATTTGTTTTTGTTTTGACAAAAACTATAGCTAATAATAATAGTTAAGGCCAACAAGCTAACACTGATGTTAATTAATTTACTGTTACTGTTAATACATTAGGTTTTTTATGGTGTGAGCTGAGATTTTTTATATTTCGCAATGCAGTTAATACAACTGCATTTTGTAACAATAGCAAACCATTTCCACAGGTACAGCTGAGCTCTGCTGCTACTACATAGTGCTCTCTAGCTGCAAGGAACCAAGTAACCTACACAATCTTCTCACAATTAAAACTTCAGTCAGGTGCCCAAATGAACACTGAGAGAAGGCCCCCATCACTTACATGGTAAGTGTATTAAGAGGGCATCTTGTAATGTCAAGTATGAACAGGAGGAATGATTACAGTAATAAAAACACAATTCAGCATTTATTTGGGCAAATGAATAAAAGCATAATTAATCACTAGTTATCTATATAGTTATATATCTACAGAGGATGATCCAACATATATACAGTTCATCAATTCAGATGTGCACATTTTAACATACACTAATACATATGAGCATCATTTGATGCATTGAACACTACAGATTCTATACAATAATTCACATTTGAAAAACATTAACAAAATGAAATAGTAGGCTGCATGTTTTCATCTCAACTATGACTCATTTTTGAGGAACATTTATGCAGTTGACATAATGAAGAGTTTCTTCTTTTTCTAAGCAAATCACAATCAGTAAGGCATAGACTCTAGTAAATCTCTCAAACAAGTTAATTGTGAGCAAATATTGTAATATGTAAGCAAATATTACCAAAAAGAATAATTTCAACACATTAAATCATCTTAACTAAATGTATTTCCAGGGTCCCATAAACAAAAGAGGGGACAGTTCCTTACCGGGGAAAGTGTCTGTCTTTAACCCGTACCTATTTAAATACATGCAAGGTTCTTCAAATTATTATCATCAAATAAGAAACACTGTTCAATATTCTTATAACCCTTTGACAACAGCATAGACTTAGAGGCAAGCTATATTTAACTTTAAACTTTAAAATCTCCTCAGAATGACTGCTGAGCCTGGCATGTTAACATTTAACAGGAGAAGGGATACAAAACCATAAAGTGGTATTCTCAGGGTGTGGCAGGGTTCCTCTTTCTCCTTTCTGCTTTGACATTTTTTTTGTAACAGACCTGTTTGTAACTGACTAACCAGCCCTACATTGACCAGAAACGCCCTAAATTGACCAGAAAAGCAGAAGCACTTTGAAATAAATCACTAAAACTAAAGCTGAATGATTTTAGATGACATTTCTATACATTTAGTGAAAGTCTGTTGCACCAGGAGTCATACTGACCATCTGAGGCATTATGATAGTAATAAAAACTCACCATCAGGTCCACCCACTCAGCCTGTGACTCCCAAGTGTGAAGAGGACTCACCACCACCAACTCAAATGTGAGACTGTGACATTTCTCTGACGCCTCTCAAAGAAAGTTGTGCAAGCTTCCGTCTTTCTGAATGGACAAAAAAAGAGGGGAACATGATAAGAACAAAGTTATAACTGTTGTAGCCAAAGCTAGAAAACCTCTCTTGAGGAGAAATGTATTTCATGAGTTTTGTAATCTGGCAACATGTTAATCTTTCCTTTAAAATCTTAAGTCTAAAGTAGAAAGTAGAAAAGAATGACATAATTGTGCGCAATATGAATTATCAATCAACAGTTTACACTGAGTGCAAATAAATGGTTGAATTTTTATGTATTAAATTCAAATTTTATGTCACTACCGAAATGGTGAACATTTTAGTTTGTGGACTGAGACTGATTTAACCCACACCCCTACATTTTTGATCAGGAAGTATGTCTGCCTCCCTCTTTCTCATGTCTGCATGGGGAGCAGATAGGTTCCATCATTTTGAAGTAAATGTGTTCAAAAGTCTAAAAAGTCAGCGTGTAACCTTAAGGAGCGTCACTACCAAACACCAATTTTCTGCAATTAAACTTTTTTTTTTTTTTTAAAGATTTTGTTGGCATAGACGCCTTTATTTAGCAGTAGACCGACAGGAAACATGGGAGAGAGAGGGGGTTGTGACATGCAGAAAAGGACCTGCGATCTGGATTCGAACTGGGGTCGTCTGGGTATATGGCCTGCGCTCTAACCATTTGACCAACTTAAACTTTTAATTTTAATTTAGAAAGTATAGTTTTCATGAGTGTACCACTGTTCAGAACTGTTCTAACTAACCACGTGCTGTCCAGCATCTTTGAGATAGACTCAAAAATATCTAAAATTGTCATCTATCAACTGTCAACATGGCACTAAAGGCATTAAATACAAGAAAATGTTAGGGAAAAGGTCTTTAAACTCAAGGTGTAAGGTAAGTTGATTAACTGCACCATTGTTTATTGACTTCCTTCTCCGTGTTACATGGGTGTTGAGTTCAGTGGTCGGTAGGTTTGACCCATGGATGTATGGATGTACAGCGTCGGAGACAGGGCCTCCATGTTCATTCCTAGTTGCTCAGTGGCACATGAAGCCAAAAAATGTTCTTCCTCTTCCACATAGCTTCCACATCATTGGGCCTATGGAACAAGTGCACTAGCGACTTCAGCTGGCCGGACCCTCTACTACCAGTCTAGCCCTCCAGCTACCTTGAATGAGGATAAAACAATCTAATCGTGTGACTACTCTGGACTTTCGAAATGTGATCGGACTAAACAAATGAAATTGTAATTGTAAATCAAGTCATTTCGCAGGGTTTTGAGAAACACTCTTCAACTGATTTACAGATGTCTCGTTCACAATGCAGTATATATAAGTATATATGAAAAAGTGTATTTGGGCCCAATAGCATCACGTGATGTTGTAATTACACAGTTGGCCACTATGTCAAATTTACTTCAAAGCATGGCACTCTTCCTGGTGGCTTGGTTTGAGCAAAAAGACTGAAGTGTGTGTTTTAAGACCTACAGCACCATTAAGATGTTTTTTTCAGGGCAACTTTGGATTGCGCCCAACACAAAGAGGACCCATAGTGAGGTTAAACCTGTGGGAAAACGTTCTGTCGTAAGTTGAAAGAGGCATACTTCGGTTAATCAAGATTGATGGCAAGTCCGTGGCCACTGGGAAAAGGGAGGTTCTGTCTGCTTATGGCTTCAGAGACAGAGTTGCCCAGTTATGAATTATGTACACAGGGTGAAATACTTTGAGTTTTGCTTATTGCATCATAAATTACCACCATATACTGTGTGCTGACCGTACAAATTCACTTTGGAAAAAAAGTACTGAGGAAATGTAATCAGTGAAACTAATGGAAATTCCTACATCATTATCCAAAATTGTTAATGACCTAGCCAAAACAAAGTGACCGAAGCCAGTCCTCCACAAAACTTCACTCTGTGTATCAGTTAAATCAACAATCGATTTAAGACACTTGTCAACATGTCTGCCTTTGGGTCCATTCCTGACCTTATTTAGACATGAGCCAGGATGAGGCCAATTGGCTTCAAAAAACCTCCCTCTCTAACACACACAGTCACAAGGTAAAAAAAATAGTGATTTCACTTCCACAATCTTGTTTTGTTATTACTGTATATATAATTGTATAAAATGATATAATTACACATATTAACTAAAAGTCTCTATGTCTCTTATTCCATTAGAGTGTACCTTTTCTAGTTTCATACTATATGTGGACTTCATTAAATATCAATAGGACCTCATAACTTTCTACTGGTTTTAATGTTAACCCTAATAATTCCAAAGAGAACACATGGTGTTTTCTGTCTAAAGTCACAGAACTAGCAAGATATACATTGTGATTCATTTTTCCTTCAGAGGCTAACTTATTAATGATGTTAATGATGTTGCTGCATAATGTAGGCTCACAAGTGAATATTGCTTTGGCCCACTTATTCAGATTTTCACTGCACAGTTTCACAGGGGAGCTGGCAACAAAACAAAAAAAATATCCCATCACACTGCAGTTTACCACTATTATCCTATCATTATGTTGAAACAGCATCTTACTGTCATGCCTTTGTAAACAAGGTGAATACCAGATAAATGAAGAGAGGAACTTGCAACATGGACAGTGTTACTGCACAAAACCACATTGAGGGTAAAACCACATTAAGTTTAAAAATAGACTTTACTATTCCACCTGTCATCTGATAACATGAAGCTATATGCCCAGTATAGAGTGTAGTATAGAGTATATATTCCTTTGAAGCTTAAATCTAATTCAGAAAACATACAACATTGCCAAAGTGTAGTTTCTGTCACACACCGGTGCACAGCCATGCTGTTTCATACCTACTGTTCTGAATAAGAAAACCGCAGTATTTTCCAGCAAAAGTGAGAGATTACTTCACGAATGTTACAGAATCACAAACTATCCTAATATTTAGCATTATATGGTAATTCACAATAATTCATGTTGAAGTGAGCTTCTATATAGATGAGACTTTATAAAATTGTGAACAGGATGTGGTGACAGATTTATATTGGCAGTGATACTGTTTCCTTACCAATTCTTATAGAGCATTAGAAAGAACAAAGGCCATAGCAATAAACCCTCAATGTAGTAATTCACTGACAACAAGCATGTGTGTGTATGTCAGCCTTTACATAAAATGTTGTTTTTTAAATTAACTTTAACAAAGAATATGTAAAATATCACATTTTAGAAATCAGACCACAAGACAGAGAAAACCGCTAAGCGTACGTAACTAACCTGATGATGAGATGAGTTCCATCTTCAGTCACCACCGATACCATTTTTGGTTGCTGCTGGTAGGTGGTAGTTGAGATTTAAGCATTTAGAAACCAAAATGTGACCCCTTCTAAGGAAGCTGAGGTGTGGCTCTCTGACGCTCCTTTGTTTCTTTGGCAGGAAAAAGTGAGCACATAAGAAGTTGTGTGCAGCATGTGTGCACTGATTGTAAAAGAACTGTTGAACACAAAAAGGGGATTACACAAGGGAGATGACATATGCAAAAAGGTTAGACAGGAAGCTGTTTCGTAAAATATTTTTTCAGCACCAAAATGTGGAAATAGACAGAATATAGTCTACAATCTTTCACTTTGACCCTGAAACCAGGTTAAGCTTTTGGTTGAAGGAAAAAATGCTGAAGACAGCATGGAGAGCTTGATTGAATTAACATTATTCATGTATAGTACTTGCAGATGAATGCAGGATGTGCCACTGGTGTCAGCTATTTTAGCATTAAGAAATGAATAAGTACATGTATCAGCAGGAGGAAGATACACATCAAAATGTTTACCTAGGTTATGTTTCAGGTCACTGTTGTGTGTTTTTCAACTCAGAGCAAACTAATTATCTTCATCTCTTCTTTATTCTAAAGCAATCACAACTTCTAGTGATTGTTTATTTAAACAATTCCTGTCTTTAACAAACAGTAATAATGTCTTATTCTTATAACTGAATTTGAAGCTGGTCATCATGTGGTTGCTGAAAAATGTTCTTGGAAGATGAAGTGAGTGAGCAAATGTGCACAATCATCACAGGCACTTTTAGCAGTACAGAAGTACAGGGCTCAATTATCCATACACCATCTTGGTCTGCATTGGCTTTTAAAATCTTGTTCTACCCAATTCTTAAACTGCAGTTTGAGCTCATGTCAGGTCCCTTTGCTTTATGTAGTGTATTAAAAGACCACAAGAGGGGAGTGTGCTACAGAATAGGAATATGAGTGCAAGATTGGATTAAAACCCCAAAACCCAAGGTTCATGTTTTGTAGATGGATAGATAGATAGATAGATAGATAGATAGATAGATAGATAGATAGATAGATAGATAGATAGATAGATAGATAGATAGATAGATAGATAGATAGATAGATAGATAGATAGATAGATAGATAGATAGATAGATAGATAGATAGATAGATAGATAGATAGATAGATAGATAGATAGATAGACTTTATTGATCCCAAGCTGGGAAATTACAGTGTAGCAGCAGCATTACACAGACACATAGTGATGATACAGTGACAATAACAACATATAGTATAAGGATATAAAGAATAATAATATAAGAAAAACAAACTATACATACTAAAATAGCAAAATGTAAAGAATAAACAATACCTTGTAAAATAGCAACTCCAACTACCTCCTCCACCACCTCCCCTCTGATCCATAGTGGCTGTGAAGGCGTCGGACCACTCTACAAAGTTGTCTATCAGTGTCCTGTACTCCCTCTCCTCTCCATCTCTTATACACCCGACAACAGCTGAGTATGCAGCAGCAGTAGTACAATATAATCTACTGCAGGTCCTGCTGTTAATTGTCAGAAAGTTTTAATTCAGCCACAGTTGTTGGTTCATTGATTTATTGTTACTACACCTTTATGTACAGTTTAATCAGTAGTTTGGGGTGGCTGTGGTTCAGCAGATTGAATGGGTTGTCCATTAAAACACACAGACCCCAAATTGCATTGTGTGAGTGTGTGTGTGTGTGTGTGTGTGTGTGTGTGTGTGTGTGTGTGTGTGTGTGTGTGTGTGTGTGTGTGTGTGTGTGTGTGTGTGTGTATGTGTGTTTGCATGTGACTGTGTACTGAGCATTAGAAACACTGTAAAAGTGCTCTATTGCTCCTGATGACCATTATACTTTATTGTCCCCAAGGGGATATTCCTTTCGTGAGCACTGTACATATCAGAAAACAGTTCATACAACAACTCACTATAACAGCAAAGCAAGCCTGGAAGGGTATTAGGGTAAGGTGATGACTGAGTGGGTGTGTGATGTCCTGTGTTATTGAGATTGCATGCAATGGCTTTGTTTCATTCTGTGAAGTTGGGTGTGGGGAGACCAATTATCCTGAGTGTGAGTTTGGTGAGCAGGTGGAACTGTACAGTAATAGGATGGGCTGAACAATGCTTTGGTTCAACAGTAGGAGGAGATGGTGAGCAAATTATAGTCCTTTAAACTTGCAGATGACTGATTGTCTTTGGTGGCTCCCCTTTTGGTGTCATTAATGTTCCCGCTGAAACTGAGTCTATTGTCCATTGTCACTCCAAGGTGGGAAGGTTTGAGGCTGTCAACTATTTCAACTGTTTGGTTATTGGGGATAATGGGGTCCTGAGATGAGGTAGGCCAATTATCATTTCCTTTTCTTGCTGACACTGAGATGTAGATAGTTATCCTCACACCACTGGATGAAACAGTCTCTTTGTGCAATGCATTTCTCTGTATATCATATATGTGTGACAAGTAAAAATCCACTAATCATCAGTGAATTTCTTTTTTAACATTTACCCGATTTACACTACAACAAAACACATTTGTTCATGCAGTTGCTCATTAATCAGATCGGGATTTTTGAGCAGTTGCCTCATACAATAGTGAAGTGAGGTGAAGATAAATGACAAATGCCTTTCAGCTGGCCATGCTTGTAAAAGAGCTGATATTCAGGTTGTGACTGGAAGATTTTCATGTTAGATTATCTGTTGGTTTTATTCACCAACACAGATTGCATGTTGGTTTTATTTATCATCAAAGAAAGACATGACATTTTATTTGGTTGTTTTTAGTATTAATATGTCTGGGTTCATAGAAGAGATCGCATAAAAAACACGTACTAAATGGCTAATGCTTTAATTAATCTTGTAAACTCTGTACATTTCTGGATTGCACATCACAAAGTCATAGGTGACTTAGAAGCACACCCTTACGATTTCCTCATTCGTGCTTCCCCTTTCTATGAAATGACACTGTCCTTGTGTGCCATATCTCCACTGATCTCTTTCTTTTTGGGGATCTTTATCTCACTCCACTCAGCTTTCAAACTTGGTTGAGGTGTTTCTTCCTCCTCTCTCCAATCACATGACCCTCAGTGTCATTTGTGAATACCTGCTGCATTAAAACACTTTCTGCCTACCACGAATGCAAGTAGCCCGTGGGATGAAAACAAAGCAAACACATCAAAATGAGTGGAAAACAGGAAGCATACAGGAGAGAAAAAACATAGAAACATTATTGAGAAAACACACATGCACACACTCCTGCTTTGTTGTGAAAAGCCTTACCAAGAGAGTCAAGACTTTTATGGCAGCATATTTAATGCCCATAATTTATTAATTGGATGGTCAACAATCACATACAGCTGAGCGTCGTATTTCAGTATACACACACTTTGTTTAGGTGTACACATGCAGTAGTTTCTCCCGTATAGTGTACAAAGTGGTGGAATTTCATACTGGAAGAAAATATAGTAGGCTACATTTAGTGGTGTTGTACAGTATAATATTTATAAATTGCCATTTTAATTGTACATTATACTTTATACACCATACCTATAACCTGCTCAAATTTTTTTTTTTAAATCATCAAAATTAATTGTGGATATGGTATGGTTTTAATTGGGGTTTTTTTGTTTGTGTGAAAACATTTCAACTTGTAAACCTATCTGCATATTGCTTCTGGCTTGTTTTGGTAGAGGGAAATGAATAGAGTTCACATGGGACCAGATCAGACACAGACAGATTTATAGCCCAAAGTAGACATTATGACACAGTAACAGATCAAGAGTGACAGATAACTTTCAGAGAATATGCTGGAAGGCTGAGAGACTGAGACAAGAGATCCAGATTTGCTGGTCTGACTGGTAAGGCTGGAGGGGGTGTTGGCTGTTTCTTGGAGCTTGATAGGTGTGGTGACAGAGGAACCAAAAAACAGCAACAGGCACAGAGAAGAGAAAAGAGGGAGAGGTGAAACACTGGACTGAAAAAGAAAAATACAGGTGGAGTGAAAATAAAGCAGTGTTCTTGCACCCAGAGCTGATTCTGACCACCATTGTGAGTATAACCTTCCGTAATGCATTTTACTACCAGTGTCATCAGACCTTGAGATATAGTGCGTGAGAATGTGTGTGAGTGAAATAATGAGATTATAATAAGTCTTAATTACTAAGGAATCTAAACCTTACAATCCCAGTTTGAAAAAAAAAGAAAAAAATTTCTGCCCATCTTTGTAGCAACAGTGACAGAAACTAACTCTGTTGGTCCAGCAGGGAGAGGTGGACATTAACAGAGAAAAAGACAGAGAGAGAGAGAAAGAAAAAGATGGCTGATGCCCCGAAGATTGAACTCTTTGTCAAGGTAAGACCTGTGATTTATGTGATGTGTTATGTGTTTTAAAAGGTGTCCTTCTTAAATAACACACTACAGATGAAACTGTGAATAAGACAGTCATCTATTTGTTATAATAAAAAGCAATATGAGATTACTATGTGAAAAAAATCCCAGTAATCTTAATACCAAAAATTAGTAATAAAAGTAACTGCACACTGTATCTAATATTTAACAGAATCATTGTTTTCTGTTTTAATCTTAGCTGGCTTCTATTCTTGTGACCATAAACCTGTGTGTACTCAACTGTTTTTAGTTGCATTATTAATTGATAATATCTATGACTTTAAAACATGCTGTGTTAGTATGTCAAAGTGTATTAGTTGCAATATTTCTGTGTCTAAATGTCTAATCTGTAAAAATTGAAACTGAAAAGAGGCTTGTTCAGTTTAGAAACCAGTCTCCTGCCCTCTCAGAAGTGCCTTTGCTTCCTCGCATGCCTGTGACTCAATAATATCAACCTGCAATTTAAAGTGTGTGACGAAGCCAAGAAACTGTAACAAACACAATAGTTCATTTAATCTGGGTGTAAAGCAGTTTAAGCCTTCCATTTGAAATTCCTCAGCTGTTGCGTTTGACTGTCAGAGCAGAGCAAAGCAGGCTTGACAAGAATACCTGTGCAGGTATTGACAGTTTGGTCGGATACATTACAAGGCCTATGCCAGGACCTACATTTCTTTCCTTGTATCATTTTTACCTCACAATTTATATGGTTGGGTGTAGGGTTAGGGTTAGCAACATTTACTTTAAGCATCAAAAGTATGCATACAAAAAAATGTCTGTAGCTAGTGCAGTGACCTATGGGTATTATGCATTGTATTTTTACAGTACAATGTACACATAATAAATATTTTACAAGCTGATTCCAGTACTTTTGGGACTTTTTAAAAATTTGACAGGTTTAATGTCAGTATACATCTAAAAAAAAAAAAGAATCAGTATTTCTCCACCAGAATTTTTAATTAGAATTAGTGCTAAATTAAACAAAGACTTACAGACTTTGGGGAGTTGGCTACGGACCCTGACTGTCATATATACTATACATTTGGATCATTATCACTGATGCATTATTGTGTAATTAGAGTTGAGGTTTGTCAAAGTTCAGCTATATTATATACTATTGGGTAGTTACAATGCATCATATTCTAAAAGCCAAGTTACAAAATCTTGTGGGAAGCCTTGTGAAAAGAGTGGAGACTTTTATGGCAGCATATTAATGCCAATTGTTTATGAATTTGATGGTCAAAGATCACAGCTGAGTGTAATATTTGGGTATGCACACACTTTGTTTAGGTGTACACATAGAGTAGTTTACCCTAAGAGAAATAGCCCATCATGTGTTTTGCATGTAAATGTTGTACAATGTAAAAGTAAATAATAGAAGTATGAAGCTACACCATATGGAAATATTGAAGTAAAGTAAATGCGCCTCAAACATGTATTTAAGTATTACACATGTATTCACATAACATACAGTAATGTCTGTTTGTTTATCAGGCCAGTGTTGACGCTGAGAGTGTGGGGAACTGTCCTTTCTGTCAGAGACTCTTCATGATTCTTTGGTTAAAAGGGGCCAACTTTACCCTGACCACTGTGGACATGAGGAGGTAAAAGCATTTTACATTTTACATTTTTGTGAGAAAATCCTCAACACAATCATGGCAGAAAGATTGAGCCAAACTGTCATTTTTAATTTTTTTTTTTTAATTTTTTGTCTTATAGGATATACTATATTTTGTCAGGAAATTAGCTCCAATCATTACAGGGTATGACAGAAGGTTTGAATGTGGAGGGTTAGTGATAGAGTGGTGCTAAGGGGGACATGCCATGCACATTTACAGGACTACGTTTATATTCTAGGGATATAGTGTGATATTTTTGCATGATTTACAGTTTTAAAATCCCTTACTTATTTTATACTGGTCCTTTATGCACCCCTCAATTCAGCCTATGTCTGAAGCAGGCTGTTCTAACTCTTCTCTCCTGTCTTGGGCTCCCCTCCTGATGAGCCAACTCAGTTTTTGATTGGCCAGCTTCCAGAAGCTGCCCCTGACTTTTGCCAGCTCTGAAGGCTGTGTAAACAAACAGTAGTTGTAGAATTTCACTTCTTTTTCTCAAATAAATCCATACACATTTCAGCCTGAATTCGATCCATAATATGTGACAACAGGAACAATCTTAGCAAAAATGGCTACGGACAGGTCATCAAAAAGGAGAAAGTAGGGGTAACTTGCAAGTGCAGGGTTAGGAGCAGATTGAAGCCCTCACATTTTTTTTTTTTTACATATATTCATCTCAAATTTCGGAATTTTAACCATGTTTAACATAGACATAGACAACTTTGGTAAGCTAAACCTTGTTTGTTGGCTGCTTTTCTGTGACAGGGCACCTGATGTGCTGAAGGCTTTGGCTCCAGGCTCTCAGCCTCCCTTCCTCCTCTTCAATGATGAGGTCAGAACAGACACAAACAAGATTGAGGAGTTCCTGGAGGAGAAGTTAGCTCCACCAGAGTGAGTAAAGATGTTTAAAGTCACAGGCTTTTTGTTAAATACATTGTCTGTCACTACGTAATTGACACACACACACACACACGCATTTTTTACCTATGATAGGTATCCAAAATTGTGCTGTCGATACAAAGAGTCCAATGGGGCTGGAGAAGACATCTTCCGCAAATTCTCAGGGTACATAAAGAACCCCAATCCTGGATTAAATGACAGTAAGAGTGTTAGTAAATTCATTTATTGTAATTTCTGTTTTATACACTGTACAGCCACATGAGGGAGACTGTGACCCATAGAGACTATAACACCTGACCTTCTTTCAGTGCTGGAGAAGAAATTTCTGTCAACTCTGGTGAAGCTGAATATGTTCCTGGAGACGCCTGTCCCTCATGAGCTGGACCAGAACCCAAATATCACTGAATCCTCACGCCTCTACCTGGACGGCGACATCTTCACCTTGGCAGACTGCAACTTGCTTCCCAAACTCAACATTGTCAAAGTGAGCACAGTAAAGCAGCATTCACTATATACAACTTTGAGATCTCTTAATTTTTTTTTTCTCAGTGGTAATGTTCCAAGTAATAATGCTTTTTATATTCTTTTGGCCGGAATTAACAATATTTTACCTTAATTCTACTGATGTATTTTTGTACCCTCTTTCCCTAGGTGGTGTGTAAGCAGTACCGTGACTTTGCCATCCCTCCAGAGCTGAAAGGTCTGACACGTTACCTGAATAACGCCTACAAACAAGACGAGTTTCGCTACACCTGTCCAAATGACTCAGAGATACTCACTGCCTACCAATCTGTGGCAAAGTACCTAAACAAATAGATGAAGAGGGAGAGATGAAGCAACCTAAGTGAGAACGAAGGAGTAGAATGAGGAATGAAAACAGCAGGGAAAAGGTGACCAACTGCATGAAAACAAAATGATTTATGCTTGATTTGTGTCAAAATTGCATGAGCCTTTTCTTTTTTTTTTCTTAAAGTGTGTTTTTTATTCTGCCCCTTAAAGAGCAAGGAAGCACCGTAAATCCCACTGGCTATATGTTATGGCTCATTGTGCATGCATTTATTGTGTCTGAGAATTTACCAAAGATAGATTACAATTAAGTAATTATATTTTTTAATAAATCAAGCTAAATACATGTTCTTTTACAAATTCAAGAGGTTATTGGTGTAAACATTAAAAACAAATGGCTTTGAGTAAGTCAGCCACACCTTTTTGCTTTTACAATATCTAATTATGGTAAATTTTAAATCTGAAGTCACAAATAACATTGTTACTCTTAAAGTAAAAGGTTATTGCAAGTAGCACTCTAGTGAAAGTTATGTTTAATTTTGACAGAAATGTAATTAAACTGAATGAAGAAAGTCTTAAGAAAATGAAAACTATTCGGATGTAGTTGATATTAAAGGCAATGTGAAAATGTTTCACATGCTGATTTTATGAATATTTGGTAAGCTAGTGATGATGTGTATCATGAAAGTGTAAACAACATGTAAACATTGCTTTAAGTTACAGATTGACATGTTGAACACTCTTTATAGTTAACGTTGAGTTTTTTGTCTTCAGTCGAAGTGGACAGTTGCTCTAATAAACTGAGATTGCATATGACAAAGGACCTATTCAAGCCTCTCACAATGTACTGTTGTGGGTAAACAATAAGTTGTTTTAGTGATTTTTACTGTATGTGGCCTGGTAACAAATTTTTAAAAATCATTTTAATTTAGTAATGCTTTTTGGATTTACATTGTTCCAGAGTTTAGAATATCAGCCAACATCTCAGAGTTTTAACCAACTCAAATAGAAATAATTACTGAGATTGTATACTACTACTACAAATAATAATAATCAAAAATTAGTAATGAAGTGACAAATAATGGCAGTCACATTATTATCATCATAGGTTATGGAGTTGGCAACGAAGAAAAATGGAAAGGAAAGGAATAACATCAGTAACATTTGTGTATATATATGACTGCACCTGTACATGTCTTACTGTATGCCCCACTCAATAAAAACTGTGTAATAAAGTTATTTAAAATAGTATTGTGTATATCATGGAATTTCAGTGTATCTATATTTGAAAAATGTATGTAATGAAATACACATTTTAATAAAATAAATAAGCAGAGGCTCCTGTGTTTGTATAATTTCTTTTACACAGTTACACAATATTTTACACAACTGTGATCTTTTACTAAAAGAAGCATCACTATAATATAAAAAGTCATGTCAAGTCATTCAAAGTATTACTTACCTAAGTATTAACAACAAAATGTACTTAAAATATCATACGTAAAAGTACTCATCATGCAATTGTAAATTTAAAAAAAAAAGCAGCATTTAAATAATTAATAATTGGTCAGTTTTAACTACTTTACTTACTGTTGGATAATTGATTTTACCTTATAATAATCTGTCATATTTCATATGCTCATAGTTTTAAAGTCTTCATCTACAAAGTAGTAACTATATTACAATTGTTTTTATTCTTACTATTATTATTCTTATTATTATTGTACTACTGCCTATAATTGTTAAATAATTGTAGAGTGGCGTAAAAGGTGTACTTTTTGCCTCTGAAATGTAGTGGATCAGAAGTATAAAGTAGCAGAATAGAAACATTCAACTAAAGTACAAGCAGACTTGGGGCTGAGTAAGTACAGTAGCTGAATAAATATACAGCCTTCATATATAAAAGTAGAGAGAATATAATCTGTGCTCCTGCTGACACGAACAAAAGATCTCCTGCTGCTGTAAACAGGAAGACTAGGCTGGTGTCTGCTCCGTCGCTGATTGGATGACTGCTTTGACCGGTACCAAGGCAACAGCAGACATCAAAAACGCTATTGGTGGATTTCGCAACATGGGCGGGGCTAAGCTAGTGACAGTTTAGAGAAAACTTTGTTAGCTACCTGCTAACTTTGCTCCATCGTCTGTTGTTGGGAATGTTGCCAGATGGAAGCAGCCCAGCAGAAACCACCGAAAGGTACTATTCCGTACACTGAGAATTTCATTTATGCTTGTATGTGAACTTGACGCGGGTCATTTATAATTATTTGCAAGACCGCTGACTGGTCAACCAGCTGATAGCCAATGATATTTTAGCTAACGCATAGCTGCCTAGCTACTAAATTAACCACTTACAATGATTATCAGGCACCAGTACTTTATTGCTGCCTAGTTGTATGGGATTGTTGTTGACTTCCTGTGTGACGAAGTTGTATTTAGCATTAAATGAAGATACGAAGTATGATGATGAGGACGGCTGGCAGCTTATTGCTAATGTACATGTTCCTTCTTTCATAGCTGACACCAGCCTTTTTTTTCCCACTCACATTTCACCCGGTTCCTCACATGACTTTACACCCCTACTGTCTCTAAGTCTACCCAAAATGTAACCGTATGTTTGGGCTGCATGTGCAGTTTTTTAAAGGACGGAATCACACTTTTTCAAGAAGGTTTAAAACAACAGTCAGGAGCCGAGATGAACATCGAAACAGGTGTTTTCTTGCAATAATCATTCCTCCTATATTACTGGCCATTAGAAGATCCCTTCCTTATCCAAAATTCGCAACCCCCCTTCTGTGCAAAATTTACTTAAAAGTTAATCTGAAGCTAATATGAAGCTTCAGCCATCCAAATGAGTCAAATCAAGTAGATATCTTTCAACGTTAGTCTTTTAGTGCCAAAGTCTCTTTTTGTTACTATTCTTCCACCTATGCTCAACAGGGAAACACAAAGAGGGAATTTGAAACTAAAAAGACTGTAAATGTGTACTGCTGGAGACGCAGTGCTTTTGAAGGAGATCTTTTAGCAGCCAGTATGAATAGGAGGAATGATTACAGTAGGGAAAACCTCTTTCAGTGTTTTGTGGTCGTTTTAAGGGTGACTTGAAAAATGGCGAACCTATCTTTTAAGCATTCTTGCCTTACAGTATGGACTGCCATGGAGAAGATAAAGAAGGAGATTTTTGCCAGCTGACTGGTTCAGTAAGCACCCCATTTTCTTTTAAAGCATATAAATAACAAAAATAGCAGGCATTAATGACAACTGACTTCGTTGGCAATTAATTGTAATCAATAGGATTTGTGTTAATCTATGTTTTTAGGTGCTGTTTAACAGCAAAAGTGCCATGAGAGCACGATTGCAGCAGTTTGTGGAGGAGAGGATGCAGACCACCATGGTATGAAGTGATAATTCATTGACAGCTTATGCTCTTAACAACATAGAAGAGCTTGTTTGCAAGTAAATAAATTATGTTGTATCCTTAAACTTTTTCCCTGTAAATATATGAACACATTTTCATAGTGTAATGTTTTATTTTTAATGTCAAACTTTAACTTTGCAATGTTACTGATTATTAAGATTCACAGTCTGTTTTAAAAGATTAAGTACTTATTTGTTTCCACCACCTATTTTTGTATTCATACTGTGACTGTCTCTTTTCCACTGTGAACACACTATAAAAACCTGTGTAGAATTGGTCTGTACACTCACTTTATAGGAACACATGTGCAATCTAATGCAATTATATTGACAAGTGTACATTTCAACATAATTCACTTCAGTACACCACGACAACTCAATATGATCTCAATAATAAACATAAAGGTAAGTTTCATAAAAGTAGAATTTATGGCAGAGCACTTGTATTGGATTGCATTAGATGGCACAGATGGTCCTAAAAAAAGTGCTCAGGGAGTGCAGTTTATCTGGGACACAACTTTGGACTCTGAGGGATAATGTTCCTAAACCAGCATGCTGTGGGAAAATACAGTGCAATGCCTTTCCATGTGACCATATGTTTGCTTTATTGTTGTCTGTCTTGTAGCTCACAGGTGTACTGATTGGAGCTGCAGTTGCAGTCTCAGTGATTGGGATTGTGGTGCTCTTCCTTTATAGGAGATATAAACTTGCCCGTGAGTCATCCAACCCTTTCCTGAACTTCATATATATTCTAATGCTGTTGTGATTGATTGATTCAATTTGTATAGTTTTGTCTACCTCTAATGATTATTTTTTTCTCTTTTTCTGCATTTTGTTTTTTTGATTCTCTGGCAAGGTGAACAACAGTCTGGGGTACCTCATTATCGCTTCAGAAAAAGAGATAAAGTGCTCTTTTATGGAAGGAAAATAATGCGAAAGGTTTTCTCTCTTTCTCTTTTTGTCTCATTCACTCATACATGAACATTTACAGCCTGAAGGATTCATGTTTGTATCACATATATTAATGTTATTATTACTAATATATCATTATTAATGTAGGATTATTATTATTATTATCATTGTTATTATTAACTGTATGTATTTGTGCCAACAATTATGCTGTTGCAGTCTTGAATGAAATATACTCCACTGGCTAATATAATCACTAAAGCTCCAGTAGTAGCTCCAGTAACTTCTTTTTATAATGCACCTTAATACAGTAAGATTTTAAATTACTTGCATGCATTTAGCTTAGTGCTGAATATAGATCTTCATTTATTCAAGCAAGTTTTGAATATATTTTTTCTCCACCTCTGTCTTCACTAACTAGGTGTAGGCTTATTTAGGTCAAATACACAGTGTCTTTTTCTGTCTGCAGTTAAAAAGAAACACAGCACATTTAAAATTTTGACTTTTTCTTTTTTTTTTAGGTACAGACGTTGTCCTCGATTCCTCCTCCCTCCTCCTCTTCGGTATCAAAGCAGCCACAGCGCATACGCAAAAGAACCAAAGTTCTAAGCATAGCTCGCAAGTATGCTCATTTAAAAAAAAACATGAAACATTTCTTCAGATTTGCTTTGAGTCTTGTTGAATAAATTGATTAATGGAATATCTTAAATATTTGGTTTCGTGCCTCTTAACAGAATCCTGAGGATACGTAAAGACCCTCCCACACTACAACCTAAGGAACCTCCTCCCTCCCTCCTGGAGGCTGACCTAACAGAGTTTGATGTGCAGAGCGCAAATCTGCCCTCAGAGGTCCTCTATATGCTGAAGAATGTCAGGTGAGTGTGTGTATGTGTGTGGCAGACATACAGAACTTCTTTTGAGGTAACCTTTCCCATTTTCATAATGTGTTTGTGTTCTGCAACTTGTTATAGGGTCTTAGGTCACTTTGAGAAGCCCCTCTTCCTAGAGCTGTGTCGCCACATGGTGTTTATTGAGTTGCAGGAGGGAGAAGGTCTCTTCAGGCCAGGAGACGATGATGACAGCATCTACGTGGTCCAGGATGGACGACTCGAGCTCTGCATTCATGAGAATGTACATGTTGATTTCCAGTTACACACACGCCCACCCTCTTTTTCTTTTTTAAAAGACTGATTCAGAGTGTGTTTCCAAGTTTCACAGATAAATTAGATTTTGTCATATAGTGGTTCTTGTGCACTTGAATCACCAATTTCAATAATTTATTATATACAGTGTCATTTGATCCATTGTTAATATAGAATACACTGACCAGCTTCAAAACATGAAAAATATTTTAGCATTTTTAAAGGTCCTGTTGTTTGGAAAAAAAACGGAGGGAAACTGGGACACGTCATTGTGAAGTCAGGGTACTCGTACACGTTACGCTATGAAGTGACTGTCATAGATTATCCTGACAGATGTGTTGTGAACGTGGCTCTACTGTAAAGTTTGAATGAAGAATATTCAATGTATTTGCGTTTCCCTGTTTTTTAGGATGGCACAGAACCAGTTGTGAAGGACGTGCTCCCAGGAGACAGCGTCCACAGCCTGCTCAGTATTCTGGACATCATCACTGTGAGCTTCTATTTCTCCTCCTGTCCACACATCAGACTCGCATCTCTGCTGAGTCCTCTTTTGCACCCTGATCTGTCTGTTTCTCCTCTCCACTACTTTTATTTCCACTCATTCTATCTGTATGTCCAGTTCAACTCAGTTTGTTTATCCATTACCGCTATGAATAATGAGTGTGGTACAAATTAAATGTATTATTAATTATCATTATTATTATTATTATTATGTCCCTGCGTGTCAAGTAATTAATTTATATATTATGCTCGGAGGTGTGGTTTGTTTTCTTTCCATTTACTTTGATGTCACACTCAGTTTTGCTCATCCATTCAAATGAAAGTTCTTATTTTCAATTTTTTTCTCAAAACGTCCTTACCTATAGCTATATCTTGTGGGATTATTGATTAGTCTGAATGTTAAAAAGAGAAAAAATGAATAGATAATAATTTTCTTTTTTCAGGCACACATATTGCTGTTGTGAACGGATTGTAATTTACACTAATTGACTAATTTAAATTCAGAAAAATTAAGAAATCCGAGTATGGAAAAACATCTGAAATTCTGCCAGTGTCAACAAACATTTTCACATCATACATACATCATCATACATCCTAATACTAAGCACAAGTTCATATAATAGAATTGAGAGTTAAAAAAAAAAAACATTTATCCTGAGCTATTCTCAGTATTGGTTGATGGTTGTCATTGAAGTCAGAGATGGAGATGAGGTTTTTTCGTGACTGCACCCTCTGTCTTTGCTTAAATAATTTTCTTTTCTCAGGGTTATCCAGCACCGTATAAGACTGTAGTGGCACGGGCAGCAACTCGCTCCACCATCTTACGTTTACCTGCATCAGCCTTTGAGTCCGTGTTTAAGAAATATCCAGAGACGCTTGTGCGCGTCATTCAGGTAACAGATTGTCTAACAGTAAATATACAGGGTGTTTGTTTATCATTGAGGCAATTTTTCCACCCTCTGAAACATACAATTATATAAAACAGTCATTTTGATCTAATTTGGAAGTAACTACAATCTGATGTATGTGATCTGCTCTGTTTACTTCACTGTGTTGCAGATAATCATGGTTCGCCTCCAAAGAGTCACCTTCTTGGCATTACATAACTATCTGGGCCTGACAACAGAGCTCTTCAATCCGGTAGGAGGGAAATTAATTAGTACTCACACATTTATGTATATGCACACTCAGTCATGCAGAGAGGCTCACATCGGATACCTAAGCACAATTTATACATACACAAGCACTGAGAGGCACACACACACTGTCACACACATGCAAGCTAATTTCACACAACATTAAGCACAGCATCATAACACAGTCCTTCATAACGCTCAGTGAAAATGATAAAAATGATGATAATCCCTTCTCAGAAAACAGGGAGGGCACTATCCTTTCAACCCGGCTTGCCTCTGACTTTATAATATTTTTTTTTCCCTTTTTTCTTTTTTGAGAAAATATGTGAAAAGGTGTTTATTTAGCCAATTCCTAAAGGCTTTAAAATATTTGTATTAGTCATAAAAAAATCATAAAGTCTCTAAACATCATCAACTACATGTCACTTCTGAACTGTGAATGGATGGATTTACTTTAATTACTTTAATTCATATTTTTTAATTAATTTTTTTTTTTTTACTTATTTCAATAAATAAATGTACAAATAAAAAAATAAATACATAGATATATGTTCATATGTATGTATCATTGCATCCCTACCTAAAATGTTTTGTTTTGTCCCAAACCATCTGTCCACAACTCAAAGATCTTCAGTTTACTGTCATAGATGACTAAAGAAACCTGACAACCGACTAATTATCTAATCGATTAATCAACTAATCATTGCAGCTCTGGTTAACTTTTTTGTTGCTTAATTGACAGGAGAGTCAGGCGTTGCCCTTGTCCAATGTGAACAGTGTGATGGCAGAGATCAACTCTGGGAAGATGACTCGCCGTTTGCACTTCCAGGACGAGTTGCCTGCCGGGACCTCAGAGAGCCCCACGGAGACAGGTCACACTTTCGCACACAGTTTAAAATTGCGCTTATTTTGGTGTTGAGACTGATCAGTGCTGGCACTTCACTTTTACATTAAACAGATGGTGTAAAGGACAGCCCTTCAAATAACTACAGGAAGCCGCGATCCATCTCGATGCCCGCCGACTGCGCTGGTAGGTCACTGTCTTGAGTGTCAGCAATCACCAAAAGGCCGTATTAATTTCCTGCAGAATGATCAGAGTCACTGATCTGAAAGCAAGGACACACAGACATACTTAAAGTCATAATCCTTCTCCTTTGTCCTGACTTACAGACCTGAACATGGTTTGTGAACGCGCCAGAGTCACTATAGATGAGACTCCATCCAGTCCCGTTGCTCACAAAGTAAGACCCCCTGCCATGTCACCTCTACACACTGAATCACAGGGTGGTTGTGTCGATGTAATACAAAATGTATTACATCCCAGCTCCCACTGTGCTTTCAACCACCGATCACACTCACATCATTCAGCATAAAAGTGTTGTTTGCTTATGATGTCGCTTGTCATGTCGTTACTCATAAGTCACTTTCTTGTGCCCGTCTCCGCAGTCCAATCTGAAGAAGAGTGTGATGATGCAGCACACACCCTCAGAAGTGTTTCACTACACAGACAGTGGGGGGCAGTCCGATGCCATCTACCTCAGCAAGAGCAGCACAATCCTCCAGGCTGCTAAGAAGGATCTGTTGGGTATCATCCAGCTGCAGGTGAGAGTTTGATGACAGAAAATGAACATCAGCTGGTGTGAATATTTTGTTGTTGGATAGATTAGGGTGGCAGGGTTATACACAATACACAATACATCAGGAGAGATGAATGTGATGATATAATGAGCAAATATTCTAAATATTTTTGGTTTTCTGTTGCAGGATCCCAGTCTACTTGAGGGCAGAGTTACCCTCCACCACGTCAAAGCTGGTTCTGTGGTGGCTCGTCAGGGCGACCAGGTTAGAACAACAACTTACAAAAGCAGGGTCACTTCTCAGTTTCGTGACACTTAAGTTTTAAGAAAATGGTTCTTGCATTTTCGGAAGTTAAAAAAATATAATGAGGTCTATGTCACTCTCTGGTGGCTTACGTCAACAAGAAAATAATTTTTGCATTTAACATGTTTTGTTCAAGTGCAGCTTCTGTCCTCTACCGTAGGTTTTAATTGGCAGTATCAGCTGGCAGTATCAGCTGCTATTTTCCTCTAACTGTATTACAAAGCACATTTTGACACAACAACCCTCAGCCACTTATTTGAGATAAAGGCCTGATCTAAACCACACAGGTAAATTAAATAAGACCATCAGCTTTTTACAAGCTTAAGGAAGTTTGGTTCGTTCACATGCATGTTTTCTGAGTACTTGTAATCTAATGCAAGACAACCATTTTTATGTATTGTATCTCCATATAATTGTGCTGTGAGGAAAATTAAGATAATGTATAAGTTAATCAAATTCTGACAGTGTTAAACATTAAAAGTTTAAGAAAATGTTTGTTTACATTTTTTTAAATGGCTCTTGTGAAATACACAAAATATATTAATTGAGATTAACAGTTTAACTTTTTATTGTTTAAAATACAATAAGTACATTGCATGTTGATTTCAGTCAAATTTCCGATTTGACAACCAATCAATGTGACCCAGTTGCACAACTGAGTTTTCACCTTCAGACTGTTAAATCTTTCCTCTTCTCTCCTCTCTGTCCTCTCCCTGCTTTAGGAGGTGAGCATTCAGTTTGTGATTTCTGGCCTCCTCCACGTCTACCAGCGGATGATTGACCGCGAAGAAGACACACGTCTGTTTGTGACGCACCCTGGAGAGCTTGTCGGTCAACTCGCTGTCCTGACAGGAGAGCCTCTCATATTCACTGTCCGGGCCCAGCGAGACTGCAGCTTCCTCTCAATCTCCAAAACCCACTTCTATGAGTCAGTCACATAGACGCACACATAAGCACACCCTTCCATGCAGAATCATGTATTCAAGACACGTAGTCTTCTGCAGAGTTAAAAATCAATTAAATTGGATTTTTGTCTATTTTTCAGGATTATGCGCGAGGAGCCTAAGGTAGTGCTGAATGTTGCTCACACGGTGGTGAGGAGGATGTCATCTTTTGTCAGACAGATTGACTTTGCTCTCGACTGGATGGCTGTAGAAGCTGGCAGGGCTGTTTACAGGTATTCTGCTGAGAACCTTGATAAATGGTCTTTGGGAAACAAGTTAAACTTTATAGACATTCTTGCATTACATGTGGGAGCAGTTAATTATGTTTGATTGCTTCCAAACAAGTCGCTAAGGGACGCAACTCAATTTTAAAATTTTGGTTTTGGATTTGCAAGATTTGCAGATTAGCAAACAAATTAAAGTTATCTGTATATTTTTCAGGCAGGGTGAGAAATCAGACAGTACTTTCATAGTGCTGAGTGGTCGACTGCGCTCTGTAATCATGAAGGAGGACGGCAAGAAGGAGCTGATAGGAGAGTATGGACGTGGCGACCTAATTGGAGTGGTAAGGACCATAAAGGACAGATGGTGGATAGTAAGAGAACTACTAGTGTGCGCACTATTTTAAAGGTTATGGCTGTTGACTTTCTATTTTTTCTTTTCTTTTTGTCAACAAATCTCATGTGCAGAGCCAAACCAACAATTAATTCTACTTACAAGTATTGTGTGTGTGTATCCCAAGCCTGATAGATTGTATTACTCTGCTGCAGACCTCTGTTGTTCAATAAACTATTAAAATTACATCTGATCCAAACCGCACACAATACACATAATGCTTGTAAGTGGGATGAGTTCTTTATTGGTTCATCTCTGCATGGGATTTGTTGATAAGAAATAATTGATAAGAAAAAAATATAGAAAATCGTCAGCCTTATGCTATAAAATTTAAAGGACCAGTGGGTAGGATTTTGTCACATTTAGTAGTGAGGTTGCAGATTGAAATCAACTGAATAGCCCTCTCCTCACCCTCACTCTCCCCCTCCAAGCGTGAAGAAAAAAACACTGGCCATGAAAGCACACAAAAACCGAATGCCAGTGCTGTTCTAATTTTCACTTTGATAACCTTCCCCTCTTTGTTGTAGCCTTGCACCATAATTCAGACCAAAGTCACTTTGTTACACTCACCCATTTTCCCATCAGCTGATGTGGGTGGTCTCTGTCACAGAGCTTCTAATAATACCTGAGTTGATGGATGCTATGGTTACTGTTACCTGAAGGTGGGAAGTGGATATAAGATTGTCATGAAGGTGGCTAACATTCTGAGACATATGTAGCTCCACTGTGTTGATGTCAACTCTGGATGATAAGATGAAATGTTATTTGTAGATTTATTTTTCCTTTTCTTGAAAGTAGGGCACAAAAGTCCAAGACTTAAAAGAGTAAAACACAATACTCATTTAAAACCTTAAAAAGTAAAGTACTGTCTGTACCATAGTGCATTATTTTATGTGTTGTAATGATTAGGAATGATTGGGGTTTCTGTTTCGCCTGGGATCACCTTTTTAGTTTCCTGACCAAGTAAACATCATGACGTGTCCTTTGTTTCTCTGCAGGTGGAGGCCCTGACCCATCAGAACCGTGCCACCACAGTGCACGCCGTACGAGACTCTGAGCTGGCCAAGCTACCAGAAGGAGCTCTCAACTCCATTAAGAGGAAGTTCCCCCAGGTACGGTGAACCTCAGGTGTTAAATTCGATTCAGCTGATGTAAAAACACTTAATTTTTTGTGGATGGAGCGTCTATGTGTAATGACTTGATGATAATGGGGGAGTAAAGGGTTCCAAAAATGTTTTGCCTTTTTTCCCTTTTTAAATATAAAATTAAAATTAACCTAAATGTACAATGTGCTTTTCAGGTTGTCACCAGGTTAATCCACTTACTAGGACAGAAGATCCTCCAGCAGGTCAATGGTCCTCTGACAGGTGAGTGTCTATAATGTTTGGTTTTGGCTCATCCTGTTTAAACACATCTGTTTACCCACTGCATGTCTATACTGACTGATAGCTAAAGATAGGACTAGGATAATGGTGGTTTCAGTGTTGAAGGATATGTTTTACTAATGATGTATGTATATGTATGTCCCCACCAGCTCGCAGTTTGGCTCTCCACACCCCTGGTAGTAAATGGGATGCAGGAAACCAAGCCTCCAACCTCTCCACAGTGACAGTCCTGCCTGTATCAGAGGAAGTACCTCTCACTGCCTTCACCCTGGAGTTGCAACATGCGCTTCTTGCCATAGGTAAAAAAACTTAAACTTGAAAGTGATGTGTCTGCTCATCTTGTATTGTAGGTACTTCCTGCTACAGTATAACAGCTCTGGCTTCTCCCAGTAGAATTAATTTAAAATGCTTTGTTTACTTTAGTCCTTAATTTGAACTGAGACTGTGCCCCCAGGACAGCTCCTTTCCCTATGGAGCGACATTAAGAGGGGCGACAAAATTGGGTTCAGCTCAGTGTGAATCTCTCAGGGTTGGCTGGCTTCACTGAGCCTAACATTGGCCATCCTGGATACCCCTTATCTCAACGCTGGTTATCAACTAGCTCAGTCAACTCAAGCATTGAACACGTTTATGTGAAAGAGGCGGGATTGTTAATTAGGAGCGACATTGTCAGAACCATGAATAAATGACATGACACGATATAAAACAATGAAACCAGTTTTCTCAGTTAGCGACAGCATAAATTCATATTCAACGAGGTAAATTATATTAAATAACTACAATAGAATAAGATGTAGAAAACACTAGAAATATTACATAATAATTTTAGAAGTAAGGATAAGGCTTTAAATACACGTGGGGAATGTACGCGATGTATTTTTAGTATAGAGAATTTTTTGCTTTTTTTGGATGAAGAACAAACTGTGTCATGCACATTAAAAAAGTTCAAAGTAATGTCAGACTTCCAAAGCAGAGAGGAGAGGAAAAGTAGTTAATGCCTCATGAGGTCTATCTGTTGCATTTATAATGATGGGTTTGGTTTTTATTTGCATTCATCACCACACAGTCACCTCGTGTTCTTCTGAGCTGCAGTGATGGAATCAGAGTGCATAAACATCAAAACTGTCAGCTATCCTTTTAGGAATTTTACTTTACTCAGTTAAAATGCAGCTGCAATCATCATTATGTGTTAAGTGTCATTAACTCTCTTTTTTCCCCTCCAGTTTTAAAACCTGGGTGGGTGGAAGCGTGGAACAATAAAATTATTCTACTGACATATAAGAACAATATATAGCTCTTTTTTCTTGTCACTTATTGCAAACTCAGAACCTTTGACTATGTCAGGATCCTGAAGGAATAATGATATGGTGTTTTTTTGGTTAGTGGTTGTGCTGTTGGCAGGTTTTTCCAATCCTCTGAGGTTTGCAGTTCAGCATATGAATTCAGCATGGTGATTTACCCCGATTAAAAGTGAGCCAGCCACATAATACTGGTAAACCTGAGTTAAGCCTTATGTGTGTGTGTGTGTGTGTGACTAAACAGGGGAAAGGGTTAAGTGAAGTAGGTTTTCTCTCAGTGTAACTTGTTTTAATGTTATATTTTGATTAAAGACTCTATATTGAACTATTCTCAACAAAGTGGTGCATGTTCGCCATTCAAATGTTGCAGTAGAAAAATAAAGGAAGTTACCTTAGGAGTACTTACTTATTTGTATTTATTCCTATTGAGATTGCAGATAAGAACACTTTAAGACTTGTCAGCAATCCAAATGAACTGGATTTAGCGAAGTGCTTCGACAAGACATTGACTGTAACTGCTGTGTGATCTTTTACATGAAGGTCCCACTCTTCTGCTGACCAGTGATGTCATCAAACAGCGCCTTGGAGCTGCAGCGCTGGACAGGTATGTGTCATGGCAGATTGAAACTGGAATGAGCATTTATGTTAACTAGAGCACCACCCAAAGTAATTCTATAAATTATAATCTCTTGAACAAACATCTCAACATCTAGTCTTTTCCTCTGTCATATAGCTGGTCAGTTGACTTTTTTCTTTTTCTTTTAGCCATCTCCCTTTCTGACTCACTCATTAAATTCAGTTCAAGTATCCTTTATTGGCAAAATAGGAAAATGGATCTACTCAGCCTGCCAGCTAAGTAATGCCTTCTGCCATTAATGGACTGCTTTTCCTCTTCAGTGTCCATGAGTACCGTCTGTCCAGCTGGCTGGGACAACAGGAAGACCTCCATCGCATTGTTCTTTACCAGACAGACTACACACTTACCCCATGGACCCAGCGGTGCATTCGTCAGGCCGACTGCATCATTATCGTGGGACTTGGAGAGCAAGACCCTGCAGTTGGGGAGGTGAGGTGTTAGGGGTGGAGAAAGTTGGAGATGGGAATCAGTTGCAAAGATGGCTATGTTAATTATTATTGTCAGTATTGATTTAAGGTGTAGAGTATTTTTTACAAATGGCCATCACAAATCCCCAAAAGCATAAGGTGACGCCTTCAAATTACTCGTGTCCAACCAAGAGAAGGTATTATTTTTAGCTCAATTTAAAATTATGTAACACAGAGAAAATTGGAATCAGCAAATGCTTTGGCAAACAGCTGACTATACATTTTTCAGCCTTTTGATGTGATGATTTCTCTTTCCAGAGAAATCATCACATCAATTATTATAAATCGAGCTCTTGTACAGTCTTCAGTCTGTTATCAGGTGGAGATCTTGGTAGAGTAGATCTCTATCTGATGGTCAACTCTTGATCATTATGCTCTTGAATCACGGTCATGCCCACCGACTTAATGGTCACACAGGCTGTGAATGGTTTGCATTTGACCTTTTGGGCATACAGGGAGAAATGAGAAAAACGGTGGATGGATGTTGTGAAAGAGGCGGGTTGGAAGGGAAAGGAAGTTGAGCTGATGAAGGAAAGACAGATAATTGCCTTCACAGGGAAAATGGATATAGAGAAAAGAAAGGAATATATATACCCATTTAACAGGAGATGGTCAGAGAAATGGAAAAATGGATCAATATTTGCTCAGGCACAAGAATGAGTCATAGCTCGCACTTGACTATTATCTTTCAGGGCACACACACACACACACACACACACACACTCTCATATGTAGACAGAGACCCTCTCTCTTTGCACACTAAACGTTTAGCAGATGGCCTGTTGACTGAGTGGATGATCTGACCTTCCTTTCAGACAAATTTAGCCTTTTTCTGTAAGACTGCTCATTCTGGGGAATCACACTTAAATACAATTCTCAAATTCCCAAACATGACCGTATAGGTATATTTCTGTACAAGTGGTGATATTGTGTTCACTTAAACCTACTGTAGTCTCTAATAGTTGTCAGTCTGCAGTTTTTTCTCTGGACTACAGCCTCAAAATCCCCCATTATTCTGTCTGTAATCTGAAGAAAGAGAGTGTAAATGTTCTAAAACATCTGTTCTTTATGCCTTCCTGTAGCTGGAGCGTATGTTGGAAGGAAGCGCAGTGCGTGCCCAGAAGCAGCTGGTGCTGTTGCACAGAGAAGATGGGCCCCCGCCCAAAGGAACTGTAGACTGGCTTAACATGCGAAGCTGGATCTCCAGACACCTCCACCTCTCCTGTCCTCGAAGGGTTTTCTCTAAGAGGAGCCTGCCCAAACTGGTAAGGAATGGAGAAGACAGCCACAGTGTTATTTTCTTTCTCTCATCTGCAAATCCAATTGATTTCCTCATTTGCCTGATTTACTTTATCTTCCTTTTTTTCCTTTTTAATTATTTCACCTTCTCGCCATTCTCATTTCAGACTCTCATTTAATCTTTTCTCTTTATTCACCAGCTACTCATCCATTCAGTCATGCTCCATCTTCTCACTCCTTTTCTCTACTTTTAATTACAGTCATCTCCCTTTTTTTCAGTTGGAGTTGTATCAACGTGTGTTCGAGAAGCCAGCAGATCGCCACTCAGACTTCTCTCGTCTGGCTCGAGTCCTCACTGGCAATGCTATTGCCCTTATTCTCGGGGGAGGAGGGGCCAGGTAACACTCAACCCTTTGTGTGTCTTCCCAACCACTCTAAAGTTCATAGTATTCAAGTCATTGTATACTGTAATTTAGCACATGAATGTTTAGATATAACAATACAGTTCACAGTTTTTCAAGTATTTCTTAAAACAACAGTTAGGCACCCACATGAACATTGAAACAGGTTTTGCTCGCTGTAATCATTCCTCCTGTTGATACATTAAAAGATGCCTTCAAATGTGTTTACAACGTAAGTGATGGGGGACAAAATCCACAATCCTCATTTTGACAACAAATGTATCAAATTCTGATGAAAGGAGTCACTATTTAACGGAATTTGAATATAATATGAAGTTTCAGCCATCTGAGTTATCAGTCAAAATCTTTTTAGAAAAAAAATCCCTCTTTGTGTCTCGACAGTCTTTTCCTGTTAAGTTGCAGTGGAAAGATCAGAACAAAAAGCAGGAATCTGATACTAAAAAGATAATAACTTTAAGGTTTTGATTGGACTTATATGGACAACTCAAGCTTTATATTAGCTTCAAGTAAACTTTAAATACATTTTTGCATTAAAGGAGGACTGTGGATTTTTGTCCCCCAACACATTGAAAGTGCATTATCAAGGGATCTAATGGTCAGTATGAACAGGAGGGATGTTTATAACAATACAATCATGTCAAAGTTCATTTAGGCACCTGACTGTTGTTTTCAATTGAAGACTGAATTGAAATCTTGAAATTGACAAAATCCTTTAATTTTACTGTCGACAGTGTATGCCTATATCTTTTTTAATATAACAGATACTTTATCTCTGCATTTCCATCTTCTTTCATTTTTATTTCTCCACCCTTCCTATCAGGGGCTGTTCCCAGGTGGGAATAATGCGAGCTCTCTGTGAGGCTGGCATCCCAGTGGACCTCATCGGCGGCACGTCTATCGGTTCCCTGATGGGGGCGCTATATGCTGAAGACCGTAGCCACAGCCGCATGAGGATGAGGGCTAGAGAATGGGCAATGGTGAGAGTCAAAGCAACAGCTATTTATTGAAACTGCTACCTATTCTTAATTGACACCTGTCATGTTAATAACCCAAATACTGCAAGAGCCTAATTTCCACACCATCATGATAATTCCTTTATTTTTTTTAAAGCCCTGTATTGAATTAGCTTACAGTGAAACACTGATGCTTCCTGACCTTGATCAAACATCTTCAGGATGTTACATAACATCTGCTGGCTGCAGAGCTTACGACCAACAGGGATTTTCTTCTCTTGATGACATCATTCTAATCATCTCCAGAATGAGGCTAAATAATTGTGACAAATAAATGACTTGAGTGTGATCATTTAGTGGATGAATAGTATTCTGTTTTGTGGAAGCGAATCAGATTTCAACAGCTCCACTTGCTCCAGTGTCTTATCGAAGAAAGGAATATATTAAAACTGTGTTTTGCTTTGAAGCTTTTCACAGACTGTTAAGAGTCTGTCCTTGTGAAGGTGACTCCAAATTGTTTAATGCGCACTTAACCATGCTGTGCTAATTAACTATCATAAATAATGGCATGGTGTTGCACATATAGCCCCGGATGTTTGCACCTGTAGCTCATGAGCAGAATCTTTTTAGTTGTGATATGAAATTCAAATACTTAATACTAATTCTTAAATACTGTGACCATCCTTTATCATCCATTATGACTAATTTGAGACACCTGCTCTGTATCCGAGTTTGCAGGCCGAGCATGTGGTAGGATTTGTCTTCGTCACAGTGTGTCCAGCCCCTCCTACTCCAGCTCCGTCCTTGGTGCTGAACCTTCACTGTAGAAGCATCTCGCAGAGCTGCTGCTCCATAGTTTCACACTAAAAGAACCACTGTTGTAATAAAATGATTTGTCCTTTTGCAAAGTAAGGCAGAAACAATGAGAACAGGACAGTTTGCTCTGTTGAGATGTTTTTTTTTATGAGGAATGAATTGATCTTTTTAAGATTTTTTCAAATCGCTAAGAAAAGCATGTGTAGGTACTTCTCAGGCAGAAACCTGTTGTGTACACCTGGAGCAAGCGAGAGCACCCACAATAAAAATAAGCCAAAACCTTGCAAATTTTGTTTTACATTAAATGAAACCCTTTTCATTTTGATCGCTGAATGCTGCTTTGTGCATGAACATTGTGCAAAGGAACCATTCAACCTTATTTTTCTCCTGCAGGAAATGACCTCAGTGTTCAAGAAGGTTCTGGATTTGACGTACCCGGTCACCTCCATGTTCTCTGGTGCTGCCTTCAACTCCAGCATCAGCAATGTCTTCAAGAGCAAACAGATAGAGGTAGGTGAGATCCCCTGAAGCCCCGGCCAATAGAATGAGAAGAAGAATAGCACAGAGATGACAAATAAAATGAAAAGATTGTTTCAGCTGATTAAGACACAAAAACAGTCATACAGGATAAGTTAATGTGTCATCTAAGCCTATTATGTTGATCTGTTTTGATGTAACCTTTTGTGCATGCAGGACCTTCGGATCCCGTATTTCAATATTACAACTGACATCACTGCCTCTACCATGAGAGTACACACTGATGGTAGGTACAGAAATATTAAGTGTCCTTAGTTCTTGTTTGCTTAAAGGGTCAGTTCACACAAAAGACAAAGAAAAAGACCTAAAATAGTTTCTATCCATGCAGCTAGTTTTCATTTTATGTGCCCAGCTTTTCTACCTCTGACATCTTTGCCACCACTGTCCGCACTGGTGAACTGACCCTTTAATTAGTTTCATTGATGAATTCAATTTTCTCAGTTCAGGTCGGTTGCGTTCAATTAAATACATAATTCTTAAGTAGGCATAAAATATTAAGAGTTGCTTGTATGCTTTTTGAGGTTCTCTGTGGCGGTATGTCCGTGCCAGCATGTCTCTGTCTGGGTATCTGCCTCCTCTTTGTGACCCCAAAGATGGACACCTACTGATGGATGGAGGCTACATCAACAACCTGCCAGGTTTGCTTTTGAATACTTAATACCTCCCCTGTCAGATTCTTTCTCGCAGTGTCTTAGTGTATTTGCTCAGTTGTGTTCCTTCATGCCTTTTTATGCCTCCGCGCTGGCAACGTTGCCTGAGGCATCATTTTTTCAAGTTGTCTGTCCATCCCATTTTTGTGAATGCGATATTTTGGCAAATTTGACACAAACGTCCACTTGGACTCAAGGATGAAATGAGTAGATTTTGGTGGTCAAAGATGAACGTCGCTGTGACCTTCACAAAACACTTTTTTGGCCATAACTCAAGAATTCAGACACTAATTATGACAAAGTTTCACACTAATGTCTAATAGAATAAAATGATGAAGTGATGACATTTTATATCCAAAAGGTCAATGTTCTGCAAAAGCACTTTTCTGGCCACTATTCAACACCATAATTCAGGAACAGAAGGGAAGAATGTGACCATATTTCACATTTGGTCGGATACTGAATTGGTGACATTAATCTTGGGTGGCCACCTGGAAACTGTGTTGGTTGCTTTTTTGTCTCAACCACGAATATTATGAGTCTGGACAGACATGGATTATTTCTAGTTTTTAAAAAAACAACTATTTTACCTTCTCTGTATTAGTAATGTGTGAGTCATGAACAAGTCCTCATCTCCATTAACTTGTTCACTGACTCGCCCCTCCTACCTGCTACCAGCTAGCTAATGCACACTGCAAAGACGAGACACACAAGTGTCAATCAATTGTCAAGTTAATTACTGTGTTCGCGTAGCCCTGTGAGAAAAACAACCACTTTGGCATTTGTTTCAACTCATTACTTGCTCTCTCAGCCCAGAGCCCGCCCCTTGCCTTCAGCTATCATAGTTACCTGACTATAACTCCAGTTCTATGAGTATGTGTGGAGTCTCCAGAAATCACTCACCTACCCACAAGTTCCATGTACAGTCAATAATCATCAATGAATTTTGATTTGTCCCTTTTTAATGACTCATTTCACTATCAGAATTTGATCTATTCTGTTTGATAACATTTGGAAAGTCTAGAAAAGCCACACCAAAAACTCTCTTTTTCTCCTGTCCCACATTTTGATTCTGTTTCCACCTCTTCTCCCAGCTGATGTGGCGCGCTCCATGGGGGCCAAAGTGGTGATAGCTATTGACGTGGGCAGCCGGGATGAAACCAACCTCACTAATTATGGCGATTCGCTCTCCGGCTGGTGGCTGCTATGGAAACGCCTCAACCCCCTAGCTGAGAAAGTCAAGGTAATGGATGGATTAAAAATAAAGGCACAACTTACTGCACGAAGATGTGTTTTTAAAAATAAATGAGTCCTATGAATATCAAATAAGGCTATTTTTGGAGCTGTTTTTCAATGAAACATGTTACCTACGCTTGTGGACTTAGGTGTTGAACATGGCCGAGATTCAGACTCGGCTGGCCTACGTCTGCTGCGTGAGGCAGCTGGAGTCTGTGAAGAACAGTGACTACTGCGAGTATATCAGACCTCCAATTGACAGATACCGTACGCTGGAGTTTGGCAAGTTTGATGAGATTGCTGTAAGTTCAAGGATGGCAGTGTCATCTATTTTGTTTTCTCACAAATCTTTGCCTCAACTGTAGGTTATTTGTTACCCGATCATGAATTATAACAAAACTGTTGTTGATGTCAGTAATCTCACACAAAGTCCTTCATTTTCTGGCCAACAGTCCAGCAAACAAATATGTGATTGTTTGTGTAATTTAGGAGGTGGGATACCAGCATGGCAAGACTGTGTTTGACGTGTGGACTCGCAGTGGAGTGGTGGATAAAATGTTGAAAGACCGACACCAGGAGGAGTTCCACAACACCCAAAGCAAGAACAATGTAAGGATGGAGGGAGATGAAAAACATATGGGAATGCTGTTGAGAATATATGACAAGAAAGCCATCAGGGAGAGTTCATTGCAGAGCAACTGTAGAGTTTGGGCTTTTATTCAGTTTCTCCATATGATTAGATTATAATGAAAATTATACAAACATAAATGTATCCACACCTACAAATGCATTGCTAAGGTTAAAGAATTTCTAAAATGCTTGCTCTATTTTCATTATCAATTAATTTGCTGATTATTTATTGATCAATTGTTATGTCTAGGAGATGTCAGTAAATTGTAAAAAAAACCCAAAAAACCTCATAACTTCACTATTTTGGCCAACCAGTAACCCAAAATGCAAAGATACTCAGTATACTGTCATGAAAGCATCAATTTGTAACATTTACAAAGCTGAAATCAACTAGTTTTGGGCAGTTTGGCTTAAAAAATGGCTAAAAAAAATGATTGAATTTTATTGATTGATTAATCTTGCAGCTCAATAGTTTGCTCAATAACTGCTCTGCAAAGCTATTACCCAGTTGTTCCAAAATAGGCAGTTAAAGCACTCTCCTGATCAATAAACATATATTCAGATCTGGAGCTAACGCTAATGAAACACTCCTTATTCATATTTAATCCATAAAAATAAATCGACTATTGTAACACATCTCTATGCAACTAGACATTATGTTTGATTTCACAGGAGTATTAATGAGTAGCTCTATATTACACACTCAATCCAGATAATAGCAAACTCAAATCCATTGCTAAGTAAAAATATCCACAATTTTGTATACATATATTCTTATCAGCTTGATGATAAAAATTAGGAAACTATTAGGTTTACTTATCTAAAAGGTCTTACATTTACCAGTAAACATCCCACATCTGCTGAGACAAATTTCACATCTGCTTGGTTTTGCTCATTATCTGCCAACTCATTTGCATACCATGTATGTTTAATAGAACGAATGGTTATAGCTTTGGCTACGTTTTCCCCTCTTGTGTTATTGATCTCCAATATACATGCTCATTGTTAGCTGCATTTTGTTTTCAACAGCCTCATATTTTAGACTGTGGGCTACACTGCTGTTAAAGTAATAACATTAAGACTATGAATCAGTCTGCTCTTAAAGTACAGAGAAATAGATTTACCTTGCACCAGATCGGGCCCTTAGCAATGTCAAAGGAAGATAAAAGACCAACTAAACAAGGGGGGGAGGGAGAATGATGGAAAAAAAAGATGAGATATTTACCCCCGAATCTGATCAACAACATGAGGAGGATGAAGGGAAGAATAGTATGATTGATGATTGATTACGAAGAGAAGGATGGAGCTACAGTTATGGTTGCAGATTCAAAACAATCCTTAATAATGTCTTCTAAATAAATCCCATTTTATTTAAAACAATAGCCATCCCAAATAGGCAGTTGATGAGGGCCTTTCTATTTGCAGATGCTACTGTAGGGTGCAATTCTCAGGGGAAAATGGTGCATCACCTCCTGTGATGGATTCTACATCCTAAATTCAGATGGCAGAGAATTTTAAACAAATGGGGGAGTTTGTGGCTAAAAAAGAAGTCAAGATTCTAGTTTAAAAAATGCAAATAAGGATTACAAGATGATACATCTCAGCAATTAGGAAAGGGTAAATGCAACAGGTAGAATCACTGCAGGTGTCCCTGAAGAACCAAAACATACACATTTTATCATGAAAGGTTTAATGAAATATTTCATCATAGGATAAGGGTGATCACTCAGAACAACCTTGTATTGATTGGCAGTGACCCGTCCCTCTAAGGGAGCATGCCAGCAAAATGCCCTCTACAGCATACCAGAGACACCAGATCACTTCACTTAATCTTTATCTTGACAATTAAATAAGTATACAAATTAAAGATATATACATACTGCATTCACACACATTTTTACAATGACGCCTCAGATATAAAACACTTGTGAAAAATATATGTAATGGAGGCAGGATATTTTCACAATTTAAAAAAAACAAAAAAAACTTTATTGTCCAAAATGACATCAGTGCAGTAAACTTAACTGGCAATTTAATAATTATAAATAATAAAATACACAAATAGACTGTATATACATAGGATCAAATGTACATAAAATGCTGCCTTTATAAATGTTAGGTTGGACTGGGCTTGAATGAAAAATGCAGATGTTTTCACAATGCAGCAGTTAGGTGTGTAGTGCATCTGCACACTATGGCTTACAGCAAATGAAGACAGAGAGAGCTTCTCCTCAGAAAAGCTGCTGGCTGCTATTTATGTTTTCATCAGTGTATGTATGGAGGAATATATAATACTGTAGCGTTCTAACAGATGAGGTGTTAACACCTGGCAGCTGGTGAAGTCATAGCACAATTGGTTCAAATGGCTATAATCTGCATTTTGTATAATAATATATCAAATAACAATGTGTATTGAGGTGCGGCTCATACTGATGAACCTACATAGAATTATCTCCCGATCAACCGACTCTGCAGCTCCCCTCGGCTTTACAGAGCTCATTATTTAGCTGTCTGGCTGCAACTTTACTGTTTTTGTCACCGTTCTCATAGCGTTATTATCAGTCACAGCAGTCGGAGAAAAATGTCTAAAAACTGACTGTACACTACCTGCTCAGCACCAGATGGTAAAAAACACAGTTGGCGACTAGCTGGTGAACATAATCGAACACTTAACAGCTTAATAGCCAGATATGTCCCTCAGGAGTTGGGAGAGATAAAAAACAGAGCTAAAGGAGGGTCAATACTGGACTAACAGTCATCAGATGGACGGAAACGTGACTCTAAATGAAAGCATCTTGCTCCCTAACGGCTGAATGTGTAATTAACAACTATTTCTTGCGGCCTATTTAATGTGTGTGTGCGTGTTTCTTTCAGGTGGTGACATGTCCCAATGCTTCCTTCACTGACCTGGCAGAAATCGTGTCCCGCATTGAGCCTGTCAAACCTCCTCTGGTGGATGGTAAAACCAGCAACACACACTCCAACGCTCTCATTCACACCTGCAATCATACGTTTTTTTTTTTTCTTTGAAACACATGTACACATTGAGGGGAGCAGAAGGCGTGCTATTACTGTTTCTCCTCCATCTTTCCTGTGCTTGCTGTTATTTGTTTTTTGATGAGTTTCCTGTCATATTCTATTAGCAATTGAATCTGTTTCACACAGAGGAGGAAATGGATAGCTGAATCCCCATTGTTGAATAAATTATGTGTGTACACATGATGGTAGCTGTAAGATGATAATGGAAAAGTGATCATACTCAGGGAAATTCAGTGTCACAAATGAAGCATTTTCAAAAAAGTTACAGATTCAAATTACATTTAGAAACCATGTTTAAAGCAACCGCTGATTGTGATGTTTTACAGATCTTGCATCTCCATCATCCTCCTTTCCCCCCTTTCTATTTATAAACTATTCTCCATCCATCACTTATCAAACGACCCTGCTTGACTTCACACATTCTTTGCTTTTTCTGACTCATCCACCTGCACGCCCACTTTCAGTTGTCACCTCTTCCACACTCCACCTTTTCCAGTTATTCACCCACAATGTGCTTCTTTGTTTCCTGTCCTCCACTCCTTCCCTTCATCAGAGGAGTCAGAATACCAAACTGACTATGAGGAGGAGGCAGTGGAGAGCGCTCTGTCTGACATGGAACTGTACAGTCGCTATGGAGAGCACACTGAAGGGGAGGAGACTTTTGACACGGTGCGAACCTCTGGTGATACGGGTGGACACAATGAAATATCTTCTGCTAAGTACAGCACTTTTTTTGTGTCTAAAGGCTCACTCAAGGAGAACTCTCATTCTGTAATTTTGCGTTGAGTTGTCAGCAAAGTTTTTTGTACTCTGATATTATAGAACGAGACTTCTTCTTGAGAAAAAACAGACAGACTTGATCAAGTGAAGGTAAAGAAAAACATTTAATTTGTTTGTAAGGTCCTTTCCATAATGTTGTCACTTATAATAACAATCTGAGCCTGTCAGTGGCAAAAACAAGTACTATTGATGGATATTGACAGGACACTGTTGCGCCAATGGATTACATTGCAGTCTGTTTTGTGGCTGCCGGCTGAAGTGCTCCCACTCAATACTGGACCAATTTCAAAAATTGCTGTCACCATTAGTCACTTAGACACAAAAAGATAGGAAAATAGAGTCTATGTTGAAAAATACATTAGTTTGTAGTCATTGCATTTTAGTCTAAAATGATCTTCTCTGGGTAAAATACAAACCTTGACATTTTCACTATTATTGGGCACTTTTTCTTAAATCCAGACTTCGGGAAAGTAAAGAGATTCTTGCTGGCCATTGTTCAAAAGAGATAAAAGCTCATCTTGATGCCACGCCAATTCATGCTTTAAAACAGGTGATCAATAATACCATAAAATCTACTCTAAAATGTATTGCAAGGCCACCTAATTCATTTAAAATGATATTTTACCTCTAGTTAAGAGCCAGGACCCGAGGAATGGCTACGACTTTCACTAGAAAATAGAGATTTTCTGTAGTAAGGCCAAGAGTCAAAAAATGCTTGAATAATGTTTCACAATAGATTTTTTTTTAAAAAGTGATAGCATATGCTACCTGATCTATCTTCTTTCTATCAGCTATGAAGGAAATTGAGAGCTGAGTATCTTTTGGACTTGCTTCACAAACAGTAGTAGTTTTGAGCCATATAGTGTTTAAAGTCCCGCTCTGCTCAAAAAGTGTTTTTGATTGAGGTCTGATTGTCGCCTGACTGTGGTGTCTGAGCTTCACTGTGCAGAGTCAAGTATGTGCAGAGTTTGACACTAGAGGCTGTTTTCACATTAATTTGCCAAAGGAGAAAAGTTTAAGGGGTGAGCCTTTGAGCATGAGCATCACCTCCTTTTTGCTTGTTTAAAGAGGAGCAGGTAAAGGTTTTAACAGTCATCACTGCCAAATTGAAGGTGAATAGCAGAATTTTTCAATTTAATTTTAAGAGAAATTCAGGTAATTAATCCTTTGAATTAAGAATATCCAACAGAAGATAACGATGCTGTATAAATAACAGAGTGGAAACAAAATTCTCAGTAGGCAGGATGATGCATTAACAGAAACTCAATTTATTGTGCCACATTCAGTCCTCTATAAAAAAGTTAAAAATGCTTTACAATTTAAGTTGTGTCTGATATATTGTCACTTGATTCTCAGGATGAAGAACTGGAAGGGAGATGTGTACGCCGCAATACTTCACTCACCAGCAGCTACCCTCAGTCACCTGCCATCCTTGAGCGTCCACAGGACGTCCCGTCAAACCATGATGCCCTTTCCAAATAGTCCAATAAGTGAAGACTGGTTATATGAATTCCGCCCAAACCTGCATATCTTTGCTTCATTTCACCTTCCAGTCTGTCACACATAACACTACCTGCTCTCTCATTCTGACCGTGAGACTGTCAGTAACGGTGATTACCATTTTGCCCTCTGTAACCTGGCCTCGTTAGCTGTTTGGCTGACATAACAAATTGACAAAAAAAAAAGAAGAATACAGGCAGCTAGTATCACATTTACTCAGCTGCATGTGCTATGCATTCCTAATCTAGACAAGCTGCACATCACATTATTTCTCATATTGAGATAGTTGAACAGTAGCTTTACATGAATCACACCAGTACAGTGGAAAAAGAAGACAGGAGAGGGGAGGAGATACTATTTCCATGAAATATTTATTACATGAATGCAGGTGAAGCATATGAATCTTTGTTGATTGCACGTTACAGATTTGAGGAGTTTGAATTTGATTTGAGGAGGCTAAAGGTCAGTCCACCCAAATTACCACCCAAAAAACATTTTCTCCTCACTAGCCACGCAGATAGTTTTGATATGATTTGGGACACTCCATCTGAGTTTTTCTGCCACCACCCTAATACAATGTGCATGGAATGCGTCACAAGTAGAAATGACTTCACTTTAGGGATTATAAGCCAAAAAGGTTGGGAACCACTGCCCTGAATAACCCACAAAGCACACTAGTTTGTTCAGTTGACAGCAAACCTGTTTCTGATGAGGGAAACAATGCTGTTGACTTTTTTTAGATGTAGTTTTTCTTTTTATTGTGAACACTACAAACAAAATTGCATTCACCTCACTTGTATTGGGGATGGCAGACATCTCAAAGAGTTGGGCAAATAAAACAAACTATCGGCTAAGTTAAGTAAGTTAAATAAGAGAAATGTGTATTTTTATATATAATAATTTGGATTAACTGACTCTAACAGGCTCTCTTTTTCTTCATCTTAATTCAATACTTACACGCCCGTATGTACATTTAAAGTTATTAGTGGGGCATTGAAATGCTTGTCAGATTGCTTCAGAACCCCCCCCCCCTCACGTCTTTGTGACATCAGATTAGCGGGAATACTGTGGGTTCAGCTGTCTCTGCAACTTTCAAAACCGACAATCCAAAATTCACACCCACTTTATACAATGATCGGCCAGCTGTGTGGAGATGAGAGAGGACCCACAGTTTAAACTTCTCTCTAGCTCTCTTTTTTCTTTCTTCACACAACCATTTATGTCACTTTTCATGCAAATAAACAAGTACAACACTATGAATACCCTCCAGACTGACAATATGCAGCGTTATCGCTGTATTTAAACCTGTATTTAATCAGGTCTTCCACTTTTCTATGTCGGCTGACTTTTCAATCCACCTCCTACTGTGGCCATTCAGGACATTTATAAACACTTGATGTCCTATTTTCTGACATTTTATAATCAAACAGCACATCGAACAAGCACAAACTGATCCTAATAGTGGCCTCACACTGTGTGAAAGTGTGTTGGCCAAACAGATAGCGGACTAAATTCACAATCCTCATTTAGTACAAATCAAAGCATTCGAATATTCAGTTAAAGCTAAAAGACTTTGGCAGTCTGAGTGAGCCAAATTAATCTTTGTACAGATGTACAATATGGGCATGTGAGTATTGAATTGTTGTATTAAGATAGACTTGAAAAAGTTTGAACCTATCCTTAAATATTTTGTACACTCAGATTCTCACCAACACCTGCTTGCCAAACACAACTGATGTAAAACACAAAAAGGGAGCAAAACAAGTAGCACATTCCGAAGCCATGGCCGTTAGCGCAGCTTTTGTTGTACCCCGTGTACCTCGTGTGCCAGGGACATGGAGGCAAGTAATGATCGCAATCCACTTCAAAGCACTAGTTTCCCTCCTGGCTGACGAGAGAGCCCCCTCCCCCCCCATCTGCTTTCTTGCTCGAATCTATCAGACACAGAATGAGCAGCAGACAGTGTGGATCTGTTGGATGAACTCAGAAGCTCTGCTCGGCTATTTGCAGCAATAGAGCAGTTCTTCACTTTGTGTAAGACGTTATTTGACTTGTCTAGACCATTTTCAGTCAAATTTTTCTTGAAACAGCAAAAAAAAAAAAACAACAAACCAAAAACGTTTGGTTTTGCATGTGTAGCGTACCGTTAAGATGATCGAATATTTTTAAAATACATAAATAATAGTCAATAGTGAATAATTAAATGTTATATGTCATATTTAAGCCAAGAATGTATACAACCTCAGTCCCAGATGATTTTATACAAGTCACGGCAGCTGGACAATCATTCCAGAAATGCAACGCAATGCACAGTTGAACTAACAAGTTTATAGCCTTGATTAATATGCCTCTCTGTATGACACTATACTGTTGTTATAGGGTTAACTTCCTAATAAGAACTAGGGCAGCAACTAATGACTATTTCTTTCAACTAATAGATTAAAATTATGATTCATACAATTTGTAAAATGAAAATATTATCTTATTAATAATTTCCTGAATATTTTTTTTTTGTCTGACCAACAGTCTAAAACCCAAAGATATTCAATTTAATAATAATTTAAGACACGGAAAAGCTACAAATCGTCACATTTGAGAAGTAGGAACCATGGTGCAAAATGCAAATGTATTGATTATTAAAATAGTTGCTGATTAGTTTTTTTTTGTTGTTCAAGTTATGAATTCAGCTCTAATCAGTGTTACCAGAGCCTGACCCATACTAATATATTCATTTTAAAAATCAGATTGCAATACTTGATTTTCTTTTTTTTCTCTTTTTACATAAATGCACAAAAAGATTTAATGAGATTCCCTTGACGTAGTCTTTTTTTTTTTTAAAGGAGCTATGACCAAGATATGTATTGAGGGAGATGTCTTACAGTTATACTCGTGATGGCAACACTGTTTCTAAACTACCGCAAACTTATCATATCCGTCAAAATATCAATATACCTCACAATAAGCTAACATCATCCAGCCAATTTATCTGTCAGGCTCTAAATGTTAGTATATCAATGCAACTTTTTTCTGATGTTTTCTTCCCACTAGATGTAGCACCATGTGAGCCTCACTGTATGAAGCAGTGATCTGAGCTAATACTGGTACCGCAGCCTTACATGTGTAGACAGTTGGAGAAAGCCTGTGGTAAACACTATGAGGATCCCATATGGTGTTGGCTAAATAGAGTGTGGACAGAATGTGTGTGCGAAGTGGAGATAGGAGAATGTTACTGTTTACCAATGACGTGATGGTGTTTGCAGTGGTGTGTGTGTGTGTGTGTTGTTTTGTTTTTTTTGTACTTTTGGATGGTGTCCAAAAACCAAGCACAATGAATTGATATTGTCTGGCAGAATTCATGTTTCACTACTTTATGAAATGGGACATGGTAATGGATGAGTTGCTGATGTAATGTGTGGATCTGTGCCAAGTGAATGTAACAAAGCCTTAGCTGACCCCGACTGGAAAACAACCACTTGTGCCCTCATTTGGCATTCATTTTGACTATTAATGTACAACCACAAATGAAGTTTACCAATAAGCCTGTATACTGTGACATCAGATACTTGTCTATATTTGTTATTTGAGAACTATTATTTTAGATGATCAACTTCTACTAATAAACCACTGTTTTGATGTACTCTGTGTGTCTTTCATTTATTAATTTACCATCCGGCTTTGTAGTTTGCAGTTAAACAGAAAAGGGTACAAGTTAGTGCTGCAATTAACCACTATTTTCATCATTGATTTGGATCCTGATTATTTTTTCAATTGATCGTTTGGTCTCCAGGCATCTGCAAATGAGCTTGTATCTTAATTACATTCACCTCAGTAAATAAAGCATCATTAAGTGAATGAAATATCAATTAATGAAGAATATGCGGTTCAGCTGGCAGGACTTGGGGGAGAGATAAATGTACTGCTTTATGAGATCCAAACATCCACTGTAGTCAACAGTCACTTTCCCTTCAATCAAATCAACAATAGAAACAGTTTCTGCTCTGATATTGCTTCTGTTGGCATTACAGTCCCTTCACACTTTATTTTGCATGCTGAAACTGAAGCATAGGTTTGTTTATGGATATTTATGGCATGAGCTGGTGTTTGTATGGACATAAAGAACAGAATTCCAAGTGAACTCTTCAGTGTAGATTTTTGACTTACTGGCTTATTTCCTCAGGCATTCACCTTAACTTTTTTGCGACTTGCGAGTGAGACTGTGCTATTATAGAAAAAGCTAAAACCTCTCCCCTTAAAGCATTTGGCTGGTCATTTTTTTCCTATATTTTTCAGTTTGTTTAGCAGAAATGGCTCCAAAAACTAAAAACAGTGATTGCATTTTCAGTCTCCAGAGAGTAGTTCTGTATAAGGCAGACACCACTGCTCATGCACTGGAACTTGCTTCTGTTTACAGAGCCTCGCTAGCTCGTTGTGCTACATATCACTACCTCTTGACTTTGTACTACACTAAGCATTTCTCAAAAATCTTAGTCAGCCATATCTTTATAGATTTAAGAAATGAAATATGCTATGCAAAATCTCACATCTCAGTTTTCCAAATGCTTCAAGGCAGAACATTTTGTTTTAGACTACATGGCCCCACATAGAAAGAGGATGGCTGAATGAGTGAAGCAGAACGAGAGAAACAGAACAATGGATCCATATTTTTCTATTGTAGTAAATGCAGTGGAGGGTGATAAAGAAAACATAGCTTATCATAAATGAAGAACTATCTTTCCTGTGGACCCATTTATTACATACATACACACACACAGCGATGGATCACACATACCAATGGATGATTAATCCACTTTATTGATGTGACCTATAATGAGCTTTTTCAATCTCTCAGCCTCCCTAGGGAAAGTACACTTGCATCAGCTAATTAATGAGTGCACAGCGGGGAATATAGGTCACAAGAAAGGCCAGGAGAGGAGAACAAGAGGGGAATAAGTTGCGCTAGCCTTGATGGATACATCGCAGGGAAGCAGCGGAGGGCCGAAAAATTGAGTAAAAGAGTACAGGCTTCCAGGAAATTAGAGCCTTTAGAAATAAAGACAGAATTGAACAAGAGGCTCCACAGTAGCCTACTGGTTAGCGGTCAATGACCCCACTGGACTGAATTACTGTGACAGGCAACAAGAGATTTGGAGAGCCACTTTTGGAAAATTGAGGCAAGGGAAAAAAGAGAAAAGGGGAAGTTTCTGACCTTAAAACAGATGGACAGCTTGATTTATAGAAGGTCAAATGTAATGGTCCACAGCCATAGAGTATGTATGTATGTGTGTATATATATACACATATCCATCTCTTCATCCCTCAGCAATGCTCTTTTCCCTTCCTCCCGTTTCAACCCCTCTCATTCTTCTTCCTCTGCCTACAGGCTTTTGTGAAATGGGGACAAAAAGGACTTAAACAGGTAAGTGGGTCACACTTTTTGTTGCTGTAGTGAACGTAAAATAGTGTCAACACAGAGAAAGGTCCCCTTACAAAAGTGCATAAGGACCACTCACTGAAACTGCTATCTGAAACATTGAGGTCATAATACTAAGTCAACTAATCATCTTGGAATTGGTCATAAAACTATTATTATAAAATGATTATTATTATTTATTAAGGAATGGTGGTCTGTTGTTCAGGCCTCCACTTTGGTCCACATGGAAATATCTACAGCTATTGGCTGGATTGCTATGAAAACCTTTACAGACATTCACGATCCTCTACTTTTCCTCTATCATCAAAATGAAGTTTCCATTCTTGATTTTGTATGAATTTAGGCAGAAATATCCATGTTGTCCAGACAATTAATCCTAATTATCTTTTTAGGGCTACTACCAACAATTATGTCAATTATGTTATCTATTAATTTATTAGTTGTTTGGCTTATAAAATGTCCACAAAACAAAGATATTTAGTTTGCTACCATAGAAAACTAAATAAAGAAAACATTCACAACTAATTGATTAATCGACTAATTGTTGCAGCTCTAATTGTTGCGGAGAGAGATTTATTTGGTGGTGATAGGTTTAATCAGCATTGTGGGAACTCATTTGGTAAGGGTTGGAATGTAACAGATATTCATTTATATGTAAAAGTCCTGCACTCCAGCTTTAACTTAACTGTGAAATAGGCTACTTGAAGTTCTGATAGCAACCCAGTTTCCATGAAATTATGTATGACTAAATTCCATCCATCCATCCATCCATTTTCTGCTGCTTATCTGGAACAAGGTAATGGTGGCATCATACTGGGCTATGCCCTACAGGTCCTTCTGGGGGATCCCAAGGCCTTATCCAGGCCAGGAGAGATATGTACTCTGCCCAGGAGTGTCCTACCACTTGCCTGAAACACCTCTAGAGGGAAGCGTCCAGGTTGGTCCTGATGAGAGTCAGCAAATTCAAATCTGAGGCCATGGTGCTCTGCTGGAAAAGGTGGACTGCTCCCTCAGGGTTGAGAATGAATTAATGCCCCAAGTGAAGGAGTTCAAGAATCACAAGTGAGGGCAAGATAGAACTTGAAGTTGACAGGTGGATTGGTGCAACATCAGCAGTAACGTGGGTGTTGTACTGGTCCATTGTGATGAGGCAGAAGGCAAAGCTCTCAATTTACCAGTCAGTCTACCTTCCAACCTTCACCTTAGGTCACAAGCTTTGGGTAGTGACTGAAAGAACGCAAGCAGCCGAAATGAGTTTCTCTGGAGTGTCTGGGTTCAGCTCTTTTAGCAAATATTAGCATGCTAATACGCTAGCAAGCAAGTGAACAGGATAAAAAATGACACCTGTGTAGCAACAACATGTTGGCATAGCATGCTGACCATAGTTAGCTTAAAGCATATTCTAGCTGTAGACTTCTAGTCATATAATGTATTACACTCTTCAAATGTGAGAATATGCTGCTTTTCTCTGTTTTATATCATTCTAAGTGGAATATCTTTGGGTCTAAGGGCTCACCTTGGAGAAATCTGGAAACATCTGATATAAGGTGACCAGAATTCTGAAATGAAAATCGGGGACATTTTCAATGCGGCGGTGAAAAATCATTAAATATTATCATTATGAAATAAAAAATGGGGACAAGTACTTTTTCATGTATTTTAACCAGCTTTTATTACACAAAAGGACCTGGTTGTATCATCAAAAAAATATCATGTATCAGTAGCGCACAGCAGTGTAAAAAACACAAATGTAGAATACTTTAGAAAAAACATCTCAAGATGTAATTAATAATAATTACCAAGTCAAAACATATGAGTATATTAATATTGTATGACTCAGGGCATCAGCTAATCAGATGGTCTGCATTTATAACTACTACAGTCATTAGTTACCCACACAGCCCGACTTGGGTAAAGTTAGAAAGGGATTGGCAGTTTCGAACTTCAGCGATCAATAGCTAACAAACGAAACATTGTTAAAACATAAAAAATGTCTCTTTCCTATCGTAGTAAAGTAGACTATTGACTACAAACTCATTTTTGCCAAAACGAGTCGTCATCCAGGCTGCAGGAAATATATTGCTCTCTATGCGCTGCAGGCGGAGAGGCGAGCGCTTAGGGACCGTCTACAAAGTGAAGTACCAAAGCAAAAAATATTCAATATCTCCACTTTTATTCACTGTAGTCTCACCAAATTCACTCCACACACCAACGGTCACCTGATAATCACACTACAACAGTTATTTCATTAAAAAACCTTTTGCATATTTTTGGGGAATTTTATTGTGAAAAATCGTCAATAGCGTCAATATTATACACTGTATACTCACCAAAAGCATGCTACACGACAAGGGTCACCTGATAATCATACTACAACAGTCATTTCAGAAAAAAAAATGTTTTTGCATATTTTTGGGGAATTTTATTGTGAAAAATCGTCAATAGCGTTAATATTATACAGTGTAGGATGACCAAAATCATGCTACACAACAAGGGTCACCTGATAATCATACTACAACAGTCATTTCAGAAAAAAAAAATCTTTTTGCATATTTTTGGGGAATTTTATTGTGAAAAATCGTCAATAGCGTTAATATTATACACTGTATACTCACCAAAATCATGCTACACAACAATGGTCACCTGATAATCATACTACAACAGTTATTTCAGGAAAAAAAAATGCATATTTTTGGGGAATTTTATTTTGAAAAATCGTCAATAGCGTTAATACTATACACTGTAGGATGACCAAAATCATGATACACAACAAGGGTCACCTGATAATCATACTACAACATTTATTTTTGGGAAATTAGTTTTGATATAATTTTGGAGATTTTTTATATTAAAAAATCTTCAATATCGTCAATATTATACAGTGAAGGATGACCAAAATCATGCTACACGACAAGGGTCACCTGATAATCGTACTACAACAGTTATTTCAGAAAAATGTGTTTTTGCATATTTTTGGGGAATTTTATTGTGAAAAATCATCAATAGCGTTAATATTATACACTGTATACTCACCAAAATCATGCTACACAACAATGGTCACCTGATAATCATACTACAACAGTTATTTCAGGAAAAAAAAATAAGTTTGCATATTTTTGGGGAATTTTATTGTTAAAAATATTCAATAGCGTTAATATTATACAGTGTAGGATGACCAAAATCATGCTACACAACAAGGGTCACGTGATAATCATACTACAACAGTCATTTCAGGAAAAAAACTGTTTTGCATATTTTTGGGGAATTTTATTGTGAAAAATCGTCAATAGCGTTAATGTTATACAGTGTAGGATGACCAAAATCATACTACATAACAAGGGTCACCTGATAATCATACTACAACAGTCATTTCAGAAAAAAAATCTTTTTGCATATTTTTGGGGAATTTTATTGTGAAAAATCGTCAATAGCATTAATATTATACACTGTATACTCACCAAAATCATGCTACTCAACAATGGTCACCTGATAATCATACTACAACATTTATTTTGGGGAAATTAGTTTTGATATAATTTTGGAGATTTTTTATATTAAAAAATCTTCAATATCGTCAATATTATACAGTGTAGTCTCAACAAAATCATGCTACACAACAATGGTCACCTGATAATCGTACTACAACAGTTATTTCAGGAAAAAAAAAAAGTTTGCATATTTTTGGGGAATTTTATTGTAAAAAAGTTGTCAATAGCGTTAATATTATACAGTGTAGGATGACCAAAATCATGATACACAACAATGGTCACCTGATAATCATACTACAATAGTCATTTCAGAAAAATTTGTTTTTGCATATTTTTGGGGAATTTTATTGTGAAAAATCGTCAATAGCGTTAATATTATACAGTGTAGCATGACCAAAATCATGCTACAAAACAAGGGTCACCTGATAATCATACTACAACAGTCATTTCAGGAAAAAAACTGTTTTGCATATTTTTGGGGAATTTTATTGTGAAAAATCGTCAATAGCATTAATATTATACACTGTATACTCACCAAAATCATGCTACTCAACAATGGTCACCTGATAATCATACTACAACAGTTATTTCAGGAAAAAAAAAAAGTTTGCATATTTTTGGGGAATTTTATTGTGAAAAATCGTCAATAGCGTTAATATTATACAGTGTAAGATGACCAAAATCATGCTACACAACAATGGTCACCTGATAATCATACTACAACAGTTATTTCAGGAAAAAAAAAAGTTTCCATATTTTTGGGGAATTTTATTGTGAGAAATCGTCAATAGCGTTAATATTATACAGTGTAGGATGACCAAAATCATGCTACACAACAAGGGTCACCTGATAATCGTACTACAACAGTTATTTCAGAAAAATTTGTTTTTGCATATTGTTGGGGAATTTTATTGTGAAAAATCGTCAATAGCGTTAATATTATACAGTGTAGGATGACCAAAATCATGATACACAACAAGGGTCACCTGATAATCATACTACAACAGTTATTTCAGAAAAATTTGTTTTTGCATATTTTTGGGGAATTTTATTGTGAAAAATCGTCAATAGCGTTAATATTATAGAGTGTAGGATGACCAAAATCATGCAACACAAAAAGGGTCACCTGATAATCATACTACAACAGTCATTTCAGGAAAAAAAAGTTTGCATATTTTTGGGGAATTTTATTGTGAGAAATCGTCAATAGCGTTAATATTATACAGTGTAGGATGACCAAAATCATGCTACACAACAAGGGTCACCTGATAATCATACTACAACAGTCATTTCAGGAAAAAAAAAAAGTTTGCACAATTTTGGGGAATTTTATTGTGAAAAATCGTCAATAGCGTTAATATTATACAGTGTAGGATGACCAAAATCATGATACACAACAAGGGTCACCTGATAATCATACTACAACAGTCATTTCAGAAAAATTTGTTTTTGCATATTTTTGGGGAATTTTATTGTGAAAAATCGTCAATAGCGTTAATATTATAAACTGTATACTCACCAAAATCATGCCACACAACAATGGTCACCTGATAATCATACTACAACAGTCATTTCAGGAAAAAAAAAAAGTTTGCACAATTTTGGGGAATTTTATTGTGAAAAATCGTCAATAGCGTTAATATTATACAGTGTAGGATGACCAAAATCATGATACACAACAAGGGTCACCTGATAATCATACTACAACAGTAAAAAAAAAAAAAAAAAAAGTTTTTACATATTTTTGGGGAATTTTGTTGTGAAAAATCGTCAATAGCGTTAATATTATACAGTGTAGGATGACCAAAATCATGCTACACAACAATGGTCACCTGATAATCGTACTACAACAGTTATTTCAGGAAAACAAAAAACAGTTTGCATATTTTTGGGGAATTTTATTGTAAAAAATTGTCAATAGCGTTAATATTATACAGTGTAGGATGACCAAAATCATGCTACACAACAATGGTCACCTGATAATCATACTACAACAGTCATTTCAGAAAAATGTGTTTTTGCATATTTTTGTGGAATTTTATTGTGAAAAATCGTCAATAGCGTTAATATTATACAGTGTAGCATGACCAAAATCATGCTACACAACAATGGCCACCTGATAATCATACAACAACAGTTATTTCCGAAAAAATTTTTTTTCCATATTTTTGGGGAATTTTATTGTGAAAAATCGTCAATAGCGTTAATATTATACACTGTATACTCACCAAAATCATGCTACACAACAAGGGTCACCTGATAATCATACTACAACAGTTATTTCAGGAAAAAAAAGAAGTTTGCATATTTTTGGGGAATTTTGTTGTGAAAAATCGTCAATAGCGTTAATATTATACAGTGTAGGATGACCAAAATCATGATACACAACAATGGTCACCTGATAATCATACTACAACAGTCATTTCAGAAGAAAAATCTTTTTGCATATTTTTGGGGAATTTTATTGTGAAAAATCGTCAATAGCGTTAATATTATACAGTGTAGGATGACCAAAATCATGATACACAACAAGGGTCACCTGATAATCATACTACAACAGTCATTTCAGAAAAATTTGTTTTTGCATATTTTTGGGGAATTTTATTGTGAAAAATCGTCAATAGTTAATATTATACAGTGTAGGATGACCAAAATCATGCTACACAACAAGGGTCACCTGATAATCATACTACGACAGACATTTCAGAAAAAAAATCTTTTTGCATATTTTTGGGGATATTTATTGTGAAAAATCGTCAATAGCGTTAATATTATACACTGTATACTCACCAAAATCATGCTACACAACAATGGTCACCTGATAATCATACTACAACAGTTATTTCAGAAAAAAAAAAAAGTTTGCATATTTTTTGGGGAATTTTATTGTGAAAAATCGTCAATAGCGTTAATATTATACACTGTATACTCACCAAAATCATGATACACAACAATAGTCACCTGATAATCATACTACAACAGTTATTTCAGAACAAAAAAAAAGTTTGCATATTTTTTGGGGAATTTTATTGTGAAAAGGCGTCAATAGCGTTAATATTATACAGTGTAGGATGACCAAAATCATGCTATACAACAAGGGTCACCTGATAATCATACTACAACAGTCATTTCAGAAAAAAAAAAACTTTTTGCATATTTTTGGGGAATTTTATTGTGAGAAATCGTCAATAGCGTTAATATTATACAGTGTAGGATGACCAAAATCATGCTACACAACAAGGGTCACCTGATAATCATACTACAACAGTTATTTTAGGAAAAAAAAAAGTTTGCATATTTTTGGGGAATTTTATTGTGAAAAGTCGTCAATAGCGTTAATATTATAAACTGTATACTCACCAAAATCATGCCACACAACAATGGTCACCTGATAATCATACTACAACAGTCATTTCAGGAAAAAAAAAAAGTTTGCACAATTTTGGGGAATTTTATTGTGAAAAATCGTCAATAGCGTTAATATTATACAGTGTAGGATGACCAAAATCATGATACACAACAAGGGTCACCTGATAATCATACTACAACAGTAAAAAAAAAAAAAAAAAATGTTTTTACATATTTTTGGGGAATTTTGTTGTGAAAAATCGTCAATAGCGTTAATATTATACAGTGTAGGATGACCAAAATCATGCTACACAACAATGGTCACCTGATAATCGTACTACAACAGTTATTTCAGGAAAACAAAAAACAGTTTGCATATTTTTGGGGAATTTTATTGTAAAAAATTGTCAATAGCGTTAATATTATACAGTGTAGGATGACCAAAATCATGCTACACAACAATGGTCACCTGATAATCGTACTACAACAGTTATTTCAGGAAAACAAAAAACAGTTTGCATATTTTTGGGGAATTTTATTGTAAAAAATTGTCAATAGCGTTAATATTATACAGTGTAGGATGACCAAAATCATGATACACAACAAGGGTCACCTGATAATCATACTACAACAGTCATTTCAGAAAAATGTGTTTTTGCATATTTTTGGGGAATTTTATTGTGAAAAATCGTCAATAGCGTTAATATTATAGAGTGTAGCATGACCAAAATCATGCTACAGAACAAGGGTCACCTGATAATCATACTACAACAGTTATTTCAGAAAATTTTGTTTTTGCACATTATCGGGGAATTTTATTTTGAAATATCGTCAATAGCGTTAATGTTATACAGTGTAGGATGACCAAAATCATGATACACAACAAGGGTCACCTGATAATCATACTACAACAGTCATTTCAGAAAAATGTGTTTTTGCATATTTTTGTGGAATTTTATTGTGAAAAATCGTCAATAGCGTTAATATTATACAGTGTAGGATGACCAAAATCATGATACACAACAAGTGTCACCTGATAATCATACTACAACAGTTATTTCAGGAAAAACATTTTTTTCCATATTTATGGGGAATTTATTGTGAAAAATCGTCAATAGCGTTAATATTATACAGTGTAGGATGACCAAAATCATGCTACACAACAATGGCCACCTGATAATCATACTACAACAGTTATTTTAGGAAAAAAAAAAGTTTGCATATTTTTGGGGAATTTTATTGTGAAAAGTCGTCAATAGCGTTAATATTATACAGTGTAGGATGACCAAAATCATGATACACAACAAGTGTCACCTGATAATCATACTACAACAGTTATTTCAGGAAAAACATTTTTTTCCATATTTATGGGGAATTTATTGTGAAAAATCGTCAATAGCGTTAATATTATACAGTGTAGGATGACCAAAATCATGCTACACAACAATGGCCACCTGATAATCATACTACAACAGACATTTCAGAAAAATGTGTTTTTGCATATTTTTGGGGAATTTTATTGTGAAAAATCGTCATAAGCGTTAATATTATACAGTGTAGGATGACCAAAACCATGCTACACAACAAGGGTCACCTGATAATCATACTACAACAAAAAAATGTTTTGCATATTTTTGGGGAATTTTATTGTGAAAAATTGTCAATAGCGCTAATATTATACAGTGTAGGATGACCAAAATCATGATACACAAAAAGGGTCACCTGATAATCATACTACAACAGTCATTTCAGAAGAAAAATCTTTTTGCATATTTTTGGGGAATTTTATTGTGAAAAATCGTCAATAGCGTTAATATTATACACTGTATACTCACCAAAATCATGCTACACAACAATGGTCACCTGATAATCATACTACAACATTTATTTTGGGGAAATTAGTTTTGATATAATTTTGGAGATTTTTTATATTCAAAAATCTTCAATATCGTCAATATTATACAGTGTAGGATGACCAAAATCATGCTACACGACAAGGGTCACCTGATAATCATACTACAACAGTCATTTCAGAAAAATGTGTTTTTGCATATTTTTGGGGAATTTTATTGTGAAAAATCGTCAAAAGCGTTAATATTATACAGTGTAGGATGACCAAAATCATGCTACACAACAAGGGTCACCTTATAATCATACTACAACAGTCATTTCAGAAGAAAAAAATCTTTTTGCATATTTTTGGGGAATTTTATCGTGAAAAATCGTCAATAGCGTTAATATTATACACTGTATACTCACCAAAATCATGCTACACAACAATGGTCACCTGATAATCATACTACAACAGTCATTTCAGAAAAATGTGTTTTTGCATATTTTTGTGGAATTTTATTGTGAAAAATCGTCAATAGCGTTAATATTATACAGTGTAGGATGACCAAAATCATGATACACAACAAGTGTCACCTGATAATCATACTACAACAGTTATTTCAGGAAAAACATTTTTTCCATATTTTTGGGGAATTTTATTGTGAAAAATCGTCAATAGCGTTAATAATATACAGTGTAGGATGACCAAAATCATTATACACAACAAGGGTCACCTGATAATCATACTACAACAGTCATTTTAGAAAAAAAAGTCTTTTTGCATATTTTTGGGGAATTTTATTGTGAAAAATCGTCAATAGCGTTAATATTATACAGTGTAGGATGACCAAAATCATGATACACAACAATGGTCACCTGATAATCATACTACAACAGTTATTTCAGGAAAAAAAAAAGTTTGCATATTTTTGGGGAATTTTATTGTGAAAAATCGTCAATAGCGTTAATATTATACACTGTACACTCACCAAAATCATGCTACACAACAAGGGTCACCTGATAATCATACTACAACAGTCATTTCAGAAAAATGTGTTTTTGCATATTTTTGGGGAATTTTGTTGTGAAAAATCGTCAATAGCGTTAATATTATACAGTGTATACTCACCAAAATCATGCTACACAACAATGGTCACCTGATAATCATACTACAACAGTCATTTCAGAAAAAAAAATCTTTTCGCATATTTTTGGGGAATTTTGTTGTGAAAAATCGTCAATAGCGTTAATATTATACAGTGTAGGATGGCCAAAATCATGATACACAACAAGGGTCACCTGATAATCATACTACAACAGTTATTTCAGAATAAAATCTTTTTGCATATTTTTGGGGAATTTTATTGTGAAAAATCGTCAATAGCGTTAATATTATACACTGTATACTCACCAAAATCATGCTACACAACAATGGTCACCTGATAATCATACTACAACAGTTATTTCAGAAAAATGTGTTTTTGCATATTTTTGGGGAATTTTATTGTGAAAAATCATCAATAGCGTTAATATTATACAGTGTAGGATGATCAAAATCATGATACACAACAATGGTCACCTGATAATCATACTACAACAGTCATTTCAAGAAAAAAAAGTCTTTTTGCATATTTTTGGGGAATTTTATTGTGAAAAATCGTCAATAGCGTTAATATTATACAGTGTAGGATGACCAAAATCATGCTACACAAAAAGGGACACCTGATAATCATACTACAACAGTCATTTTAGAAAAAAAAGTCTTTTTGCATATTTTTGGAGAATTTTATTGTGAAAAATCGTCAATAGCGTTAATATTATACAGTGTAAGATGACCAAAATCATGATACACAACAAGGGTCAGCTGATAATCATACTACAACAGTTATTTCAGAAAAATTTGTTTTGCATATTTTTGGGGAATTTTATTGTGAAAAATCGTCAATAGCGTTAATATTATACAGTGTAGGATGACCAAAATCATGCGACACAACAATGGCCACCTGATAATCATACTACAACAGTCATTTCAGAAAAAAGTGTTTTTGCATATTTTTGGGGAATTTTATTGTGAAAAATCGTCAATAGCGTTAATATTATACAGTGTAGGATGACCAAAATCATGATACACAACAAGGGTCACCTGATAATCATACTACAACAGTCATTTCAGAAAAATAATCTTTTTGCATATTTTTGGGGAATTTTATTGTGAAAAATCGTCAATAGCGTTAATATTATACAGTGTAGGATGACCAAAATCATGATACACAACAATGGTCACCTGATAATCATACTACAACAGTCATTTCAGAATAAAATCTTTTTGCATATTTTTGGGGTATTTTATTGTGAAAAATCATCAATAGCGTTAATATTATACACTGTATACTCACCAAAATCATGCTACACAACAATGGTCACCTGATAATCATACTACAACAGTCATTTCAGAAAAATGTGTTTTTGCATATTTTTGGGGAATTTTATTGTGAAAAATCGTCAATAGCGTTAATATTATACAGTGTAGGATGACCAAAATCATGATACACAACAAGGGTCACCTGATAATCACACTACAACAGTCATTTCAGAAAAATGTGTTTTTGCATATTTTTGGAGAATTTTATTGTGAAAAATCGTCAATAGCGTTAATATTATACAGTGTAAGATGACCAAAATCATGATACACAACAAGGGTCAGCTGATAATCATACTACAACAGTTATTTCAGAAAAATGTGTTTTGCATATTTTTGGGGAATTTTATTGTGAAAAATCGTCAATAGCGTTAATATTATACAGTGTAGGATGACCAAAATCATGCGACACAACAATGGCCACCTGATAATCATACTACAACAGTCATTTCAGAAAAAAGTGTTTTTGCATATTTTTGGGGAATTTTATTGTGAAAAATCGTCAATAGCGTTAATATTATACAGTGTAGGATGACCAAAATCATGATACACAACAAGGGTCACCTGATAATCATACTACAACAGTCATTTCAGAAAAAATTTTTTTTGCATATTTTTGGGGAATTTTATTGTGAAAAATCGTCAATAGCGTTAATATTATACACTGTATACTCACCAAAATCATGCAACACAACAATGGTCACCTGATAATCATACTACAACAGTTATTTCAGGAAAAAAAAAAGTTTGCATATTTTTGGGGAATTTTATTGTGAAAAATCGTCAATAGCGTTAATATTATACAGTGTAGGATGACCAAAATCATGCTACACAACAAGGGTCACCTGATAATCATACTACAACAGTCATTTCAGAAGAAAAATCTTTTTGCACATTTTTGGGGAATTTTATTGTGAAAAATCGTCAATAGCGTTAATATTATACACTGTATACTCACCAAAATCATGCTACACAACAATGGTCACCTGATAATCATACTACAACAGTCATTTCAGAAAAATGTGTTTTTGCATATTTTTGGGGAATTTTATTGTGAAAAATCGTCAATAGCGTTAATATTATACAGTGTAGGATGACCAAAATCATGATACACAACAAGGGTCACCTGATAATCACACTACAACAGTCATTTCAGAAAAATGTGTTTTTGCATATTTTTGGAGAATTTTATTGTGAAAAATCGTCAATAGCGTTAATATTATACACTGTACACTCACCAAAATCATGCTACACAACAAGGGTCACCTGATAATCATACTACAACAGTCATTTCAGAAAAATGTGTTTTTGCATATTTTTGGGGAATTTTATTGTGAAAAATCGTCAATAGCGTTAATATTATACAGTGTAGGATGACCAAAATCATTATACACAACAAGGGTCACCTGATAATCATACTACAACAGTCATTTTAGAAAAAAAAGTCTTTTTGCATATTTTTGGGGAATTTTATTGTGAAAAATCGTCAATAGCGTTAATATTATACAGTGTAGGATGACCAAAATCATGATACACAACAAGGGTCACCTGATAATCATACTACAACAGTCATTTCAGAAAAAATTTTTTTTGCATATTTTTGGGGAATTTTATTGTGAAAAATCGTCAATAGCGTTAATATTATACACTGTATACTCACCAAAATCATGCAACACAACAATGGTCACCTGATAATCATACTACAACAGTTATTTCAGGAAAAAAAAAAGTTTGCATATTTTTGGGGAATTTTATTGTGAAAAATCGTCAATAGCGTTAATATTATACAGTGTAGGATGACCAAAATCATGCTACACAACAAGGGTCACCTGATAATCATACTACAACAGTCATTTCAGAAGAAAAATCTTTTTGCACATTTTTGGGGAATTTTATTGTGAAAAATCGTCAATAGCGTTAATATTATACACTGTATACTCACCAAAATCATGATACACAACAATGGCCACCTGATAATCATACTACAACAGTTATTTCAGAAAAATGTGTTTTTGCATATTTTTGGGGAATTTTATTGTGAAAAATCGTCAATAGCGTTAATATTATACAGTGTAGGATGACCAAAATCATGCGACACAACAATGGCCACCTGATAATCATACTACAACAGTCATTTCAGAAAAACGTGTTTTTGCATATTTTTGGGGAATTTTATTGTGAAAAATCGTCAATAGCGTTAATATTATACAGTGTAGGATGACCAAAATCATGATACACAACAAGGGTCACCTGATAATCATACTACAACAGTCATTTCAGAAAAATGTGTTTTTGCATATTTTTGGGGAATTTTGTTGTGAAAAATCGTCAATAGCGTTAATATTATACAGTGTAGGATGACCAAAATCATGATACACAACAAGGGTCACCTGATAATCATACTACAACAGTCATTTCAGAATAAAATCTTTTTGCATATTTTTGGGGAATTTTATTGTGAAAAATCGTCAATAGCGTTAATATTATACACTGTATACTCACCAAAATCATGCTACACAACAATGGTCACCTGATAATCATACTACAACAGTCATTTCAGAAAAATGTGTTTTTGCATATTTTTGGAGAATTTTATTGTGAAAAATCGTCAATAGCGTTAATATTATACACTGTATACTCACCAAAATCATGCTACACAACAATGGTCACCTGATAATCATACTACAACAGTCATTTCAGAAAAATGTGTTTTTGCATATTTTTGTGGAATTTTATTGTGAAAAATTGTCAATAGCGTTAATATTTTACAGTGTAGGATGACCAAAATCATGCTACACAACAAGGGTCACCTGATAATCATACTACAACAGTCATTTCAGAAAAAAAAAACTTTTTGCATATTTTTGGGGAATTTTGTTGTGAAAAATCGTCAATAGCGTTAATATTATACACTGTATACTCACCAAAATCATGCTACACAACAATGGTCACCTGATAATCATACTACAACAGTTATTTCAGAAAAATGTGTTTTTGCATATTTTTGGGGAATTTTATTGTGAAAAATCATCAATAGCGTTAATATTATACAGTGTAGGATGATCAAAATCATGATACACAACAATGGTCACCTGATAATTATACTACAACAGTCATTTCAGGAAAAAAAAAGTCTTTTTGCATATTTTTGGGGAATTTTATTGTGAAAAATCATCAATAGCGTTAATATTATACAGTGTAGGATGACCAAAATCATGATACACAAAAAGGGTCACCTGATAATCATACTACAACAGTCATTTCAGAAAAAAAACTTTTTCCATATTTTTGGGGAATTTTATTGTGAAAAATCGTCAATAGCGTTAATATTATACAGTGTAGGATGACCAAAATCATGATACACAACAAGGGTCACCTGATAATCATACTACAACAGTTATTTCAGAAAAATTTGTTTTGCATATTTTTGGGGAATTTTATTGTGAAAAATCGTCAATAGCGTTAATATTATACAGTGTAGGATGACCAAAATCATGCGACACAACAAGGGTCACCTGATAATCATACTACAACAGTCATTTCAGAAAGATGTGTTTTTGCATATTTTTGGGGAATTTTGTTGTGAAAAATCGTCAATAGCGTTAATATTATACAGTGTAGGATGACCAAAATCATGATACACAACAAGGGTCACCTGATAATCATACTACAACAGTCATTTCAGAATAAAATCTTTTTGCATATTTTTGGGGAATTTTATTGTGAAAAATCGTCAATAGCGTTAATATTATACACTGTATACTCACCAAAATCATGCTACACAACAATGGTCACCTGATAATCATACTACAACAGTCATTTCAGAAAAATGTGTTTTTGCATATTTTTGGAGAATTTTATTGTGAAAAATCGTCAATAGCGTTAATATTATACACTGTATACTCACCAAAATCATGCTACACAACAAGGGTCACCTGATAATCATACTACAACAGTCATTTCAGAAAAATGTGTTTTTGCATATTTTTGGGGAATTTTATTGTGAAAAATCGTCAATAGCGTTAATATTATACAGTGTAGGATGACCAAAATCATTATACACAACAAGGGTCACCTGATAATCATACTGCAACAGTCATTTTAGAAAAAAAAGTCTTTTTGCATATTTTTGGGGAATTTTATTGTGAAAAATCGTCAATAGCGTTAATATTATACAGTGTAGGATGACCAAAATCATGATACACAACAAGGGTCACCTGATAATCATACTACAACAGTTATTTCAGGAAAAAAAAAAGTTTGCATATTTTTGGGGAATATTATTGTGAAAAATCGTCAATAGCGTTAATATTATACAGTGTAGGATGACCAAAATCATGCGACACAACAATGGCCACCTGATAATCATACTACAACAGTCATTTCAGAAAAACGTGTTTTTGCATATTTTTGGGGAATTTTATTGTGAAAAATCGTCAAAAGCGTTAATATTATACAGTGTAGGATGACCAAAATCATGCTACACAACAAGGGTCACCTTATAATCATACTACAACAGTCATTTCAGAAGAAAAAAATCTTTTTGCATATTTTTGGGGAATTTTATTGTGAAAAATCGTCAATAGCGTTAATATTATACACTGTATACTCACCAAAATCATGCTACACAACAATGGTCACCTGATAATCATACTACAACAGTCATTTCAGAAAAATGTGTTTTTGCATATTTTTGTGGAATTTTATTGTGAAAAATCGTCAATAGCGTTAATATTATACAGTGTAGGATGACCAAAATCATGATACACAACAAGTGTCACCTGATAATCATACTACAACAGTTATTTCAGGAAAAACATTTTTTCCATATTTTTGGGGAATTTTATTGTGAAAAATCGTCAATAGCGTTAATAATATACAGTGTAGGATGACCAAAATCATTATACACAACAAGGGTCACCTGATAATCATACTACAACAGTCATTTTAGAAAAAAAAGTCTTTTTGCATATTTTTGGGGAATTTTATTGTGAAAAATCGTCAATAGCGTTAATATTATACAGTGTAGGATGACCAAAATCATGATACACAACAATGGTCACCTGATAATCATACTACAACAGTTATTTCAGGAAAAAAAAAAGTTTGCATATTTTTGGGGAATTTTATTGTGAAAAATCGTCAATAGCGTTAATATTATACACTGTACACTCACCAAAATCATGCTACACAACAAGGGTCACCTGATAATCATACTACAACAGTCATTTCAGAAAAATGTGTTTTTGCATATTTTTGGGGAATTTTGTTGTGAAAAATCGTCAATAGCGTTAATATTATACAGTGTATACTCACCAAAATCATGCTACACAACAATGGTCACCTGATAATCATACTACAACAGTCATTTCAGAAAAAAAAATCTTTTCGCATATTTTTGGGGAATTTTGTTGTGAAAAATCGTCAATAGCGTTAATATTATACAGTGTAGGATGGCCAAAATCATGATACACAACAAGGGTCACCTGATAATCATACTACAACAGTTATTTCAGAATAAAATCTTTTTGCATATTTTTGGGGAATTTTATTGTGAAAAATCGTCAATAGCGTTAATATTATACACTGTATACTCACCAAAATCATGCTACACAACAATGGTCACCTGATAATCATACTACAACAGTTATTTCAGAAAAATGTGTTTTTGCATATTTTTGGGGAATTTTATTGTGAAAAATCATCAATAGCGTTAATATTATACAGTGTAGGATGATCAAAATCATGATACACAACAATGGTCACCTGATAATCATACTACAACAGTCATTTCAAGAAAAAAAAGTCTTTTTGCATATTTTTGGGGAATTTTATTGTGAAAAATCGTCAATAGCGTTAATATTATACAGTGTAGGATGACCAAAATCATGCTACACAAAAAGGGACACCTGATAATCATACTACAACAGTCATTTTAGAAAAAAAAGTCTTTTTGCATATTTTTGGGGAATTTTATTGTGAAAAATCGTCAATAGCGTTAATATTATACAGTGTAAGATGACCAAAATCATGATACACAACAAGGGTCAGCTGATAATCATACTACAACAGTTATTTCAGAAAAATTTGTTTTGCATATTTTTGGGGAATTTTATTGTGAAAAATCGTCAATAGCGTTAATATTATACAGTGTAGGATGACCAAAATCATGCGACACAACAATGGCCACCTGATAATCATACTACAACAGTCATTTCAGAAAAAAGTGTTTTTGCATATTTTTGGGGAATTTTATTGTGAAAAATCGTCAATAGCGTTAATATTATACAGTGTAGGATGACCAAAATCATGATACACAACAAGGGTCACCTGATAATCATACTACAACAGTCATTTCAGAAAAATAATCTTTTTGCATATTTTTGGGGAATTTTATTGTGAAAAATCGTCAATAGCGTTAATATTATACAGTGTAGGATGACCAAAATCATGATACACAACAATGGTCACCTGATAATCATACTACAACAGTCATTTCAGAATAAAATCTTTTTGCATATTTTTGGGGTATTTTATTGTGAAAAATCATCAATAGCGTTAATATTATACACTGTATACTCACCAAAATCATGCTACACAACAATGGTCACCTGATAATCATACTACAACAGTCATTTCAGAAAAATGTGTTTTTGCATATTTTTGGGGAATTTTATTGTGAAAAATCGTCAATAGCGTTAATATTATACAGTGTAGGATGACCAAAATCATGATACACAACAAGGGTCACCTGATAATCACACTACAACAGTCATTTCAGAAAAATGTGTTTTTGCATATTTTTGGAGAATTTTATTGTGAAAAATCGTCAATAGCGTTAATATTATACACTGTACACTCACCAAAATCATGCTACACAACAAGGGTCACCTGATAATCATACTACAACAGTCATTTCAGAAAAATGTGTTTTTGCATATTTTTGGGGAATTTTATTGTGAAAAATCGTCAATAGCGTTAATATTATACAGTGTAGGATGACCAAAATCATTATACACAACAAGGGTCACCTGATAATCATACTACAACAGTCATTTTAGAAAAAAAAGTCTTTTTGCATATTTTTGGGGAATTTTATTGTGAAAAATCGTCAATAGCGTTAATATTATACAGTGTAGGATGACCAAAATCATGATACACAACAAGGGTCACCTGATAATCATACTACAACAGTCATTTTAGAAAAAAAAGTCTTTTTGCATATTTTTGGGGAATTTTATTGTGAAAAATCGTCAATAGCGTTAATATTATACAGTGTAGGATGACCAAAATCATGATACACAACAAGGGTCACCTGATAATCATACTACAACAGTCATTTCAGAAAAAAAATTTTTTGCATATTTTTGGGGAATTTTATTGTGAAAAATCGTCAATAGCGTTAATATTATACACTGTATACTCACCAAAATCATGCAACACAACAATGGTCACCTGATAATCATACTACAACAGTTATTTCAGGAAAAAAAAAAGTTTGCATATTTTTGGGGAATTTTATTGTGAAAAATCGTCAATAGCGTTAATATTATACAGTGTAGGATGACCAAAATCATGCTACACAACAAGGGTCACCTGATAATCATACTACAACAGTCATTTCAGAAGAAAAATCTTTTTGCACATTTTTGGGGAATTTTATTGTGAAAAATCGTCAATAGCGTTAATATTATACACTGTATACTCACCAAAATCATGCTACACAACAATGGTCACCTGATAATCATACTACAACAGTCATTTCAGAAAAATGTGTTTTTGCATATTTTTGGGGAATTTTATTGTGAAAAATCGTCAATAGCGTTAATATTATACAGTGTAGGATGACCAAAATCATGATACACAACAAGGGTCACCTGATAATCACACTACAACAGTCATTTCAGAAAAATGTGTTTTTGCATATTTTTGGAGAATTTTATTGTGAAAAATCGTCAATAGCGTTAATATTATACACTGTACACTCACCAAAATCATGCTACACAACAAGGGTCACCTGATAATCATACTACAACAGTCATTTCAGAAAAATGTGTTTTTGCATATTTTTGGGGAATTTTATTGTGAAAAATCGTCAATAGCGTTAATATTATACAGTGTAGGATGACCAAAATCATTATACACAACAAGGGTCACCTGATAATCATACTACAACAGTCATTTTAGAAAAAAAAGTCTTTTTGCATATTTTTGGGGAATTTTATTGTGAAAAATCGTCAATAGCGTTAATATTATACAGTGTAGGATGACCAAAATCATGATACACAACAAGGGTCACCTGATAATCATACTACAACAGTCATTTCAGAAAAATTTTTTTTTGCATATTTTTGGGGAATTTTATTGTGAAAAATCGTCAATAGCGTTAATATTATACACTGTATACTCACCAAAATCATGCAACACAACAATGGTCACCTGATAATCATACTACAACAGTTATTTCAGGAAAAAAAAAAGTTTGCATATTTTTGGGGAATTTTATTGTGAAAAATCGTCAATAGCGTTAATATTATACAGTGTAGGATGACCAAAATCATGCTACACAACAAGGGTCACCTGATAATCATACTACAACAGTCATTTCAGAAAAATGTGTTTTTGCATATTTTTGTGGAATTTTATTGTGAAAAATTGTCAATAGCGTTAATATTTTACAGTGTAGGATGACCAAAATCATGCTACACAACAAGGGTCACCTGATAATCATACTACAACAGTCATTTCAGAAAAAAAAAACTTTTTGCATATTTTTGGGGAATTTTGTTGTGAAAAATCGTCAATAGCGTTAATATTATACACTGTATACTCACCAAAATCATGCTACACAACAATGGTCACCTGATAATCATACTACAACAGTTATTTCAGAAAAATGTGTTTTTGCATATTTTTGGGGAATTTTATTGTGAAAAATCATCAATAGCGTTAATATTATACAGTGTAGGATGATCAAAATCATGATACACAACAATGGTCACCTGATAATTATACTACAACAGTCATTTCAGGAAAAAAAAAGTCTTTTTGCATATTTTTGGGGAATTTTATTGTGAAAAATCATCAATAGCGTTAATATTATACAGTGTAGGATGACCAAAATCATGATACACAAAAAGGGTCACCTGATAATCATACTACAACAGTCATTTCAGAAAAAAAACTTTTTCCATATTTTTGGGGAATTTTATTGTGAAAAATCGTCAATAGCGTTAATATTATACAGTGTAGGATGACCAAAATCATGATACACAACAAGGGTCACCTGATAATCATACTACAACAGTTATTTCAGAAAAATTTGTTTTGCATATTTTTGGGGAATTTTATTGTGAAAAATCGTCAATAGCGTTAATATTATACAGTGTAGGATGACCAAAATCATGCGACACAACAAGGGTCACCTGATAATCATACTACAACAGTCATTTCAGAAAGATGTGTTTTTGCATATTTTTGGGGAATTTTGTTGTGAAAAATCGTCAATAGCGTTAATATTATACAGTGTAGGATGACCAAAATCATGATACACAACAAGGGTCACCTGATAATCATACTACAACAGTCATTTCAGAATAAAATCTTTTTGCATATTTTTGGGGAATTTTATTGTGAAAAATCGTCAATAGCGTTAATATTATACACTGTATACTCACCAAAATCATGCTACACAACAATGGTCACCTGATAATCATACTACAACAGTCATTTCAGAAAAATGTGTTTTTGCATATTTTTGGAGAATTTTATTGTGAAAAATCGTCAATAGCGTTAATATTATACACTGTATACTCACCAAAATCATGCTACACAACAAGGGTCACCTGATAATCATACTACAACAGTCATTTCAGAAAAATGTGTTTTTGCATATTTTTGGGGAATTTTATTGTGAAAAATCGTCAATAGCGTTAATATTATACAGTGTAGGATGACCAAAATCATTATACACAACAAGGGTCACCTGATAATCATACTGCAACAGTCATTTTAGAAAAAAAAGTCTTTTTGCATATTTTTGGGGAATTTTATTGTGAAAAATCGTCAATAGCGTTAATATTATACAGTGTAGGATGACCAAAATCATGATACACAACAAGGGTCACCTGATAATCATACTACAACAGTTATTTCAGGAAAAAAAAAAGTTTGCATATTTTTGGGGAATATTATTGTGAAAAATCGTCAATAGCGTTAATATTATACAGTGTAGGATGACCAAAATCATGCGACACAACAATGGCCACCTGATAATCATACTACAACAGTCATTTCAGAAAAACGTGTTTTTGCATATTTTTGGGGAATTTTATTGTGAAAAATCGTCAATAGCGTTAATATTATACAGTGTAGGATGACCAAAATCATGATACACAACAATGGCCACCTGATAATCATACTACAACAGTCATTTCAGAAAAACGTGTTTTTGCATATTTTTGGGGAATTTTATTGTGAAAAATCGTCAATAGCGTTAATATTATACAGTGTAGGATGACCAAAATCATTATACACAACAAGGGTCACCTGATAATCATACTACAACAGTCATTTAAAATGTGTTTTTGCATATTTTTGGGAATTTTGTTGTGAAAAAATCGTTCAATAGCGTTAATATTATACAGTGTAGGATGACCAAAATCATGATACAACAACAAGGGTCACCTGATAAGTCATACTACAACAGTCATTTCAGAATAAAATCTTTTTTGCATATTTTTGGGGAATTTTATTGTGAAAAATCGTCAATAGCGTTAATATTATACACTGTATACTCACCAAAATCATGCTACACAACAATGGTCACCTGATAATCATACTACAACAGTCATTTCAGAAAAATGTGTTTTTGCATATTTTTGGGGAATTTTATTGTGAAAAATCATCAATAGCGTTAATATTATACAGTGTAGGATGACCAAAATCATTATACACAACAATGGTCACCTGATAATCATACTGCAACAGTCATTTTAGAAAAAAAAGTCTTTTTGCATATTTTTGTGGAATTTTATTGTGAAAAATCGTCAATAGCGTTAATATTATACAGTGTAGGATGACCAAAATCATGCTACACAACAATGGTCACCTGATTATCATACTACAACAGTCATTTCAGGAAAAAAACTTTTTTGCATATTTTTGGGGAATTTTATTGTGAAAAATCGTCAATAGCGTTAATATTATACAGTGTAGGATGACCAAAATCATGCTACACAACAATGGTCACCTGATAATCATACTACAACATTTATTTTGGGGAAATTAGTTTTGATATAATTTTGGAGATTTTTTATATTCAAAAATCTTCAATATCGTCAATATTATACAGTGTAGGATGACCAAAATCATGCTACACGACAAGGGTCACCTGATAATCATAGTACAACAGTCATTTCAGAAAAAAAAGTATTTTTGCATATTTTTGGGGAATTTTATTGTGAAAAATCGTCAATAGCGTTAATATAATACACTGTATACTCACCAAAATCATGCTACACAACAAGGGTGACCTGATCATTGCACTACAACAGCTATTTCAGAAAATTTTGTTTTTGCACATTATCGGGGAATTTTATTTTGAAATATCGTCAATAGCGTTAATGTTATACAGTGTAGGATGACCAAAATCATGCTACACAACAATGGTCACCTGATTATCATACTACAACAGTTATTTCAGAAAAATGTGTTTTTGCATATTTTTGGGGAATTTTATTGTGAAAAATCGTCAATAGCGTTAATATTATACAGTGTAGGATGACCAAAATCATGCTACACAACAATGGTCACCTGATAATCATACTACAACATTTATTTTGGGGAAATTAGTTTTGATATAATTTTGGAGATTTTTTATATTCAAAAATCTTCAATATCGTCAATATTATACAGTGTAGGATTACCAAAATCATGCTACACGACAAGGGTCACCTGATAATCATAGTACAACAGTCATTTCAGAAAAAAAAGTATTTTTGCATATTTTTGGGGAATTTTATTGTGAAAAATCGTCAATAGCGTTAATATAATACACTGTATACTCACCAAAATCATGCTACACAACAAGGGTGACCTGATCATTGCACTACAACAGCTATTTCAGAAAATTTTGTTTTTGCACATTATCGGGGAATTTTATTTTGAAATATCGTCAATAGCGTTAATGTTATACAGTGTAGGATGACCAAAATCATGATACACAACAAGGGTCACCTGATAATCATACTACAACAGTCATTTCAGAAAAATGTGTTTTTGCATATTTTTGTGGAATTTTATTGTGAAAAATCGTCAATAGCGTTAATATTATACAGTGTAGGATGACCAAAATCATGATACACAACAAGTGTCACCTGATAATCATACTACAACAGTTATTTAAGGAAAAACATTTTTTTCCATATTTTTCGGGAATTTTATTGTGAAAAATCGTCAATAGCGTTAATATTATACAGTGTAGGATGACCAAAATCATGCTACACAACAATGGCCACCTGATAATCATACTACAACAGTCATTTCAGAAAAATGTGTTTTTGCATATTTTTGGGGAATTTTATTGTGAAAAATCGTCAATAGCGTTAATATTATACAGTGTAGGATGACCAAAATCATGATACACAACAAGGGTCACCTGATAATCATACTACAACAGACATTTCAGAAAAATGTGTTTTTGCATATTTTTGGGGAATTTTATTGTGAAAAATCGTCATAAGCGTTAATATTATACAGTGTAGGATGACCAAAACCATGCTACACAACAAGGGTCACCTGATAATCATACTACAACAGTTATTTCAGGAAAATGTGTTTTTGCATATTTTTGGGGAATTTTATTGTGAAAAATCGTCAATAGCGTTAATATTATACAGTGTAGGATGACCAAAATCATGATACACAACAAGGGTCACCTGATAATCATACTACAACAGTCATTTCAGAAAAATAATCTTTTTGCATATTTTTGGGGAATTTTATTGTGAAAAATCGTCAATAGCGTTAATATTATACAGTGTAGGATGACCAAAATCATTATACACAACAATGGTCACCTGATAATCATACTACAACAATTATTTCAGAATAAAATCTTTTTGCATATTTTTGGGGTATTTTATTGTGAAAAATCGTCAATAGCGTTAATATTATACACTGTATACTCACCAAAATCATGCTACACAACAATGGTCACCTGATAATCATACTACAACAGTCATTTCAGAAAAATGTGTTTTTGCATATTTTTGGGGAATTTTATTGTGAAAAATCGTCAATAGCGTTAATATTATACAGTGTAGGATGACCAAAATCATTATACACAACAATGGTCACCTGATAATCATACTACAACAGTCATTTCAGAATAAAATCTTTTTGCATATTTTTGGGGAATTTTATTGTGAAAAATCGTCAATAGCGTTAATATTATACAGTGTAGGATGACCAAAATCATGCTACACAACAATGGTCACCTGATAATCATACTACAACAGTCATTTCAGAAAAATGTGTTTTTGCATATTTTTGTGGAATTTTATTGTGAAAAATCGTCAATAGCGTTAATATTATACAGTGTAGGATGACCAAAATCATGATACACAACAAGGGTCACCTGATAATCATACTACAACATTTATTTCAGGAAAACAATTTTTTTAGATATTTTTCGGGAATTTTATTGTGAAAAATCGTCAATAGCGTTAATATTATACAGTGTAGGATGACCAAAATCATTATACACACCAAGGGTCACCTGATAATCATACTACAGCATTTATTTCAGGAAAATTAGTTTTGATCAAATTTTGGAGATTTTTTATATTCAAAAATCTTCAATATCGTCAATATTATACAGTGTAGGATGACCAAAATCATGCTACACGACAAGGTTCACCTGATAATCATACTACAACAGTCATTTCAGAAAAATGTGTTTTTGCATATTTTTGGGGAATTTTATTGTGAAAAATCGTCAAAAGCGTTAATATTATACAGTGTAGGATGACCAAAATCATGCTACACAACAAGGGTCACCTTATAATCATACTACAACAGTCATTTCAGAAGAAAAAAATCTTTTTGCATATTTTTGGGGAATTTTATTGTGAAAAATCGTCAATAGCGTTAATATTATACAGTGTAGGATCACCAAAATCATGCTACACAACAAGGGTCACCTGATAATCATACTACAACAGTCATTTCAGAAAAATGTGTTTTTGCATATTTTTGGGGAATTTTATTGTGAAAAATCGTCAATAGCGTTAATATTATACAGTGTAGGATGACCAAAATCATGATACATAACAAGGCTCACCTGATAATCATACTACAACAAAAAAATGTTTTGCATATTTTTGGGGAATTTTATTGTGAAAAATCGTCAATAGCGTTAATATTATACAGTGTAGGATGACCAAAATCATGATACACAACAAGGGTCACCTGATAATCATACTACAACAGTCATTTCTGAATAAAATCTTTTTGCATATTTATGGGGTATTTTATTGTGAAAAATCGTCAATAGCGTTAATATTATACACTGTATACTCACCAAAATCATGCTACACAACAAGGGTCACCTTATAATCATACTACAACAGTCATTTCAGAAGAAAAAAATCTTTTTGCATATTTTTGGGGAATTTTATTGTGAAAAATCGTCAATAGCGTTAATATTATACAGTGTAAGATGACCAAAATCATGCTACACAACAAGGGTCACCTAATAATCATACTACAGCATTTATTTCAGGAAAATTAGTTTTGATTAAATTTTGGAGATTTTTTATATTCAAAAATCTTCAATATAGTCAATATTATACAGTGTAGGATGACCAAAATCATGATACACAACAAGGGTCACCTGATAATCATACTACAAAAGTCATTTCAGAAAAAAAATCTTTTTGCATATTTTTGTGGAATTTTATTGTGAAAAATCGTCAATAGCGTTAATATTATACAGTGTAGGATGACCAAAATCATGATACACAACAAGGGTCACCTGATAATCATACTACAACAGTTATTTCAGGAAAAAAACTTTTTTTCCATATTTTTCGGGAATTTTATTGTGAAAAATCATCAATAGCGTTAATATTATACAGTGTAGGATGACCAAAATCACGCGACACAACAATGGCCACCTGATAATCATACTACAACAGTCATTTCAGAAAAACGTGTTTTTGCATATTTTTGGGGAATTTTATTGTGAAAAATCGTCAATAGCGTTAATATTATACAGTGTAGGATGACCAAAATCATTATACACAACAAGGGTCACCTGATAATCATACTACAACAGTCATTTCAGAAAAATGTGTTTTTGCATATTTTTGGGGAATTTTATTGTGAAAAATCGTCAATAGCGTTAATATTATACAGTGTAGGATGACCAAAATCATGATACACAACAAGGGTCACCTGATAATCATACTACAACAGTCATTTCAGAATAAAATCTTTTTGCATATTTTTGGGGAATTTTATTGTGAAAAATCGTCAATAGCGTTAATATTATACACTGTATACTCACCAAAATCATGCTACACAACAATGGTCACCTGGTAATCATACTACAACAGTCATTTCAGAAAAATGTGTTTTTGCATATTTTTGGAGAATTTTATTGTGAAAAATCATCAATAGCGTTAATATTATACACTGTATACTCACCAAAATCTTGCTACACAACAATGGTCACCTGATAATCATACTACAACAGTCATTTCAGAAAAATGTGTTTTTGCATATTTTTGTGGAATTTTATTGTGAAAAATTGTCAATAGCGTTAATATTTTAAAGTGTAGGATGACCAAAATCATGATACACAACAAGGGTCACCTGATAATCATACTACAACAGACATTTCAGAAAAATAATCTTTTTGCATATTTTTGGGGAATTTTATTGTGAAAAATCGTCAATAGCGTTAATATTATACACTGTATACTCACCAAAATCATGCTACACAACAATGGTCACCTGATAATCATACTACAATAGTCATTTCAGAAAAATGTGTTTTTGCATATTTTTGGAGAATTTTATTGTGAAAAATCGTCAATAGCGTTAATATTATACACTGTATACTCACCAAAATCATGCTACACAACAATGGTCACCTGATAATCATACTACAACAGTCATTTCAGAAAAATGTGTTTTTGCATATTTTTGTGGAATTTTATTGTGAAAAATTGTCAATAGCGTTAATATTTTAAAGTGTAGGATGACCAAAATCATGATACACAACAAGGGTCACCTGATAATCATACTACAACAGACATTTCAGAAAAATAATCTTTTTGCATATTTTTGGGGAATTTTATTGTGAAAAATCGTCAATAGCGTTAATATTATACACTGTATACTCACCAAAATCATGCTACACAACAATGGTCACCTGATAATCATACTGCAACAGTTATTTCAGAAGAAAAAAATCTTTTTGCATATTTTTGGGGAATTTTATTGTGAAAAATCGTCAATAGCGTTAATATTATACACTGTATACTCACCAAAATCATGCTACACAACAATGGTCACCTGATAATCATACTACAACAGTTATTTCAGAAAAATGTGTTTTTGCATATTTTTGGGGAATTTTATTGTGAAAAATCATCAATAGCGTTAATATTATACAGTGTAGGATGATCAAAATCATGATACACAACAATGGTCACCTGATAATCATACTACAACAGTCATTTCAGAAAAAAAACTTTTTCCATATTTTTGGGGAATTTTATTGTGAAAAATCGTCAATAGCGTTAATATTATACAGTGTAGGATGACCAAAATCATGCTACACAACAAGGGTCACCTGATAATCATACTACAACAGTTATTTCAGAAAAATTTGTTTTGCATATTTTTGGGGAATTTTATTGTGAAAAATCGTCAATAGCGTTAATATTATACAGTGTAGGATGACCAAAATCATGCGACACAACAATGGCCACCTGATAATCATACTACAACAGTCATTTCAGAAAAACGTGTTTTTGCATATTTTTGGGGAATTTTGTTGTGAAAAATCGTCAATAGCGTTAATATTATACAGTGTAGGATGACCAAAATCATGATACACAACAAGGGTCACCTGATAATCATACTACAACAGTCATTTCAGAATAAAATCTTTTTGCATATTTTTGGGGAATTTTATTGTGAAAAATCGTCAATAGCGTTAATATTATACACTGTATACTCACCAAAATCATGCTACACAACAATGGTCACCTGATAATCATACTACAACAGTCATTTCAGAAAAATGTGTTTTTGCATATTTTTGGGGAATTTTATTGTGAAAAATCGTCAATAGCGTTAATATTATACAGTGTAGGATGACCAAAATCATGATACACAACAAGGGTCACCTTATAATCATACTACAACAGTTATTTCAGGAAAAAAAAAAGTTTGCATATTTTTGGGGAATATTATTGTGAAAAATCGTCAATAGCGTTAATATTATACAGTGTAGGATGACCAAAATCATGATACACAACAAGGGTCACCTGATAATCATACTACAACAGTCATTTCAGAAAAAAAATCTTTTTGCATATTTTTGGGGAATTTTATTGTGAAAAATCGTCAATAGCGTTACTATTATACAGTGTAGGATGACCAAAATCATGCTACACAACAATGGTCACCTGATAATCATACTACAACAGTTATTTCAGAAAAATGTGTTTTTGCATATCTTTGGGGAATTTTATTGTGAAAAATCGTCAATAGCGTTAATATTATACAGTGTAGGATGACCAAAATCATGCCACACAACAAGGGTCACCTGATAATCATACTACAACAGTCATTTGAGAAAAAAAAAATTTATTTGCATTTTGTTGGGTAATTTGTTATATTCAAAATCGTCAATAGCGTTAATATTATACAGTGTAGCATGACCAAAATCATGCTACACGGTAAGGGTCACCTGATAATCATACTACAACAGTCATTTCAGAAAAAAAAATCTCTTTGCATATTTTTGGGGAATTTTATTGTGAGAAATCGTCAATAGCGTTAATATTATACAGTGTAGGATTACCAAAATCATGATACACAACAAGGGTCACCTGATAATCATACTACAACAGTCATTTCAGAAAAAAAATCTTTTTGCATATTTTTGGGGAATTTTATTGTGAAAAATCGTCAATAGCGTTAATATTATACAGTGTAGGATGACCAAAATCATGCTACACAACAAGGGTCACCTGATAATCATACTACTGCATTTATTTTAGGAAAATTAGTTTTGATATAATTTTTGGGATTTTTTATATTCAAAAATCTTCAATATCGTCAATTATATACACTGTATACTCACCAAAATCATACTTGTCGTATTTTATGGTTTGAACAATTATTTGACAGATCAGTCAATAATGAAAATAATCATTACTTGCAGTCATCCACTCTATACACAAAATTACAACATATTCGTTATTGATCTCCATCATCTTCTCACAACTGATTTGATTTTCTGTGTCCCACTGCAGGCTACAGTCAGTTATCAGTGTTCTGACACATCCAGGCAATCACCAGGAAACACAAATCTAATCACAAATTGCCCACATCAATAAATTCAATGCAAGTTCTGATCAACACACAGTCTTATGCACATGTAAGACAAAAATGATCATGTGAAACTGCTTGTTCGCAAATGTGATTGAAACATTCTCATGTTCGTATACAATAAAGGAAGAATAATAAAGTGGCGAACCCATCTTCTGAGTCACACAGCCTTAATAAAATGTGTTTGACTTAAGACAACCTTCTTGTGTTCAAGCAGAACTACACTTAAGATTCTCTACAAAGCACAGGAATAATTTCTGACTGATTCTGAGCTGAGGCCTTGCAGCTGAAATCAATCAAGTCTCTTCATACGCTTGAGTTCAGACCTCTGTCAGCCTGCAGCTACAGCACCACTTGTGTAAACCTTTCCCTCTCAATGTGTCTCTGCCATCCATAACACCAGATCTGTGCTTTTTGTGTTCTAGGACAGAAGCGGCAGCCGATCCCAGCGCGCTCCCTTTTAAGTGAAAAGCTCTTCATAGACATGATTTTCCTAACTGCTGCACTCATTTGAGGCAGAATTGCATCTATGGTGGAGGAGTAATTTCCAGGGCTGTCTGTCATGTCTCACCTTTAACATAAATAAAACAAAAGGCATGTTTTTCTCCAAAAAACAATAAACAATCCATAAATACTGACTTTTCATCAAGTCTGAGAACGTCCAAATAGTTACTGAGTTTAAGTATCTCAGAGTAACTTTGGATCCTAACCTTAATCATCATCAAAAAAAAAAAAAAATCAAATACAATTTAGCCTTTTCCCACATGTCATATTGCGTTGCATGCTGGGGGCAAGTTATTCACAGGGAGAGCTGAATCTTACATTTCCTTAAGATTTTCACATATGAGTAACAGGTATTTGTGTCATGTCAAGAAAATGAATAAATGCCAAGTAGATTTACTTCAGGTGAGAGTTGCAGGAGGTCATTTTTCACAAAAACCTTGTATCCAGCAGTTTCGTTTGTCAGCTCTGGGTTCAGCAGGGTCCAGTAATTTAAGATTGTCTGTTATCTATAGATTTTTTCCCCCTAAGTTTAATGTCTTGGTTCGGGTCATTTGATCACTGCTGCAGGCCTGTACACGATGTGGCGATAAGAAGGAAATTAGATGTCTGTAGCAGTATAAGCACCATCAACAGGTTGTTTTTTTGTTGCAGTTTTTCTATGTGAGGCGATGATTCATATTAGACTTTACGTAACACACATTTTACCTCTCAGACATAAATCTGATGCTTATACATTTAGAGTAAATGCATTGGAGCGCTTTCATGTTAACACCCCTGTGCACAGACCACTGAAGCACTCATGTACAGACTTTAATCACACCGCTCTGCACAACATAACTGCTCCCACATACAGTACACCACTTATACACCCTCACATTACTGTAAAAAGCAGTCAAAACAATTACACACTAGTAAAACACTCAACTGCCACTGATTACCGACAACAAAATGCAGACATTTGCTGCCCACCTGTAAGTATTAAATTGTTGTAAGGATAACCAAATAGGAAATATAAATAGGAAATATCTGCTGAATATCTAGAGTGCTACTGAGGATATGTGATCATTTACAACCAGGGAAACAGGACGTAGGAATAACCAGAAAAAGGCTGTTTTAAGAAAGAATCAACCATAATAGAAATTATTTTCCTTTACAGAAATTCTGAATCTGATTTCGGATTTATAAAGGTGCAGAACTGCCATAATATGTTCTCAGTGGCAACAGATCTTTATTGTCTTTCTTAAAAACGTAACTCTTGTGTATACTGTACGCAGTTTTTATGCAAGACATTATGTAATATAAAAACTTTGCCTCATTTCAGAAGTCCCCTCTTTTCCTCCCTTTAGCGTTAGATGTGTATGCTCGAATTCTTACAAACACCAAATCTCAGGTTTAGTACTTCAGTAGCGCCTTCATTTAGAACAATTGTCTGATCACCAGACATGAAGAAATGGAAATGGAAATGGCCTGTACTTATATAGCGCCTTTCTAGTCTTTTCGACCACTCAAAGCGCTTTACAATACATTTCATTCACCCCCTTCACACACATTCATACACTGATGGCAGGAGCTACCACGCAGGGTGCCAACCTGCACATCAGGGGAAGCTAATCATTCATACACATTCATACACCGTTGGCACAGCAACGGGAGCAATTTGGGGTTAAGTGTCTTGCCCAAGGACACATCGACATGTGGACTGGAGGAGCCGGGAATCGAACCACCAATCTTCCAATTGGTGGACGACCGCTCTACCTCCTGAGCCACAGCCGCCCTATAAGAGACTCCAGCCAGCCTATAATTCTTGATTCAAAATCAAGAATTATCAGTCTTTGAAGGTACAAGTCAGGTATTACCTCATGTTTATTAGCGTGGAAGGGTGTTAAGATAAATGCATCACTATACCCGTTGTCTTTGTGCAAAAAATGCCTGACAAAAATAAAGTATTAAAAAATATTGTTGTTTATTGAACTGTTAACCTTTTCCTGTTTGTATATTGTTTATTCACTTTTAATTGCCTGTATGTATTACCTGGTATGTTCAAATAGTTTTGCACCCTGGTCCTGAGAAACATAATATAATTCTACTGGATGTGTATTTTTATATGGATATGGTTGGAATGAAAAAATAAAACTTGAATTATTCACACATTTTTCCAGCCAAACTACTACTACTACAGGACTGGTACCACTGCCACTACTGTGTGGTAGTGAAGAGCAATAAGAGTTGAACACTTATGATGAAGTTAAACATGCAGGATGGTGAGCTTATAAACCACACTTTAAATCAATTTTTATCCGAAATCTCTGATCATATATCAGATATTATTGACTTCTAATCAAAACTGCCATTTGAGAACAGTTTTCAGGCCTCATTGAAACAAATTAAGATAAAACTGAACTTCACTTTTAAAAAAGAACAGCAGAAAAAAGAAAAAAAAAGTCTTCATCGGGCAGCTTATGTGGGTCTGTATATGAGTGTGCAGAAACCCAGCGAGGCTAAGAATATGACTGGAGACTTGTGTGTGGGAGTGCAGGTTGTGTGTCTAACGTTAACTGAGGTCAGGATGAAAACAAAGACGGAGACACGGCTGTTGGTTGATCTGGGCAGAGCTGCTGCTTCTTTTCAGCTCTCCGCCAGGCTATTAATATCCTGCTAACACTGCTGATTGGGAACACGAGGTGAGAGCACCTCGCTGTCCAAATACGTCACCAGGGTTTGCAGCTGCCAAAAGGAGAATAACTTTTCCCCAGAAAAAATAGAAACAGGGGCCATTGGTTTTTGAATATTCTCTGCACGCTATAAATACTCCCACCTACCTACTTGCTACAGTGGAGCCTGAAAGCAGCAAATATAGAATGAAATTACGTGAATGATGTATTTTTACACCAGGCTTCTTCAGGTTTGGTCTGATGTACTGTATGTATTATTTTGGGTTTGGTTTAAAATAAATGAAAGTTACATTTAGAGCAAATTTGATGAATAGTTTAGTCAGTCTAGTTCCTCATCTCTACAGAAGTTTTTAGAAACACACTTTCACCTCAGTGCTGTCTTGGTTTGGAGTCATATAATCACACTCAAACTAATTCATTCTTGATTTGCTTCTTTAATGCTTTTAATGTCTCATATATTCTGTTTCAAGTGGGTGAGAATTTTTACTTTGCCCACTCATGCACAAAGCTAGATCCATGCCAAGCTGTAACTACCATGGCAAATACAGTGAGAAAAATCAACTTCTCAACTAATTGTTCCATTAGGAAGATACTGAGGCAGAAATACCGACTCCAAAATGTCACCAGTGTTACATGTTTTTCTGCAGACCATGTGTCGTGTGTGTGTGTGTGTGTGTGTGTATCAGTGTCAGGGTCTGAGGAAGTGCACAGTCTATCAGCACCAGGTTCTCCTATAGCTCACCCACCCAGCATCCCAATGACCACTCGTTTATCACTTTCTTCTCTCACGCTTCAACTCCCCATTCGATTCAGAGCTGCATGGGCTGTCACTACAATCCCCCTCCTCTCCATCTTCCATTTTACTCTCTTGTCTCCTCCCTGCTCTCCATCAGTGAAAATATCTCCCCATCCTCTCCTCGTCTTTTCAGTCGTACCCCTCTCTGTATTTCTCCAACTGCCCATGCTTACCTCTCTCCTCTCTTGTCTTATTTGCAGGAAAACCCCTTCTCCTACGGTGAATTGTCTCTCTTATATTGTTTGCCAACCCACAGAGATTTGAGGCGTTTTGGCAGGGCTTCCCTCAGAGGCATTAGGCCGCAGTGAGTGAGAAACCGAGTCAGAGACAGCTGACCTTTTCTCAGTCGAGCAGCGAGACAAAACAGAGAGCTGGGAAGCAAAGGGGTTTAATCAGATCAATGTGCCCTTTGTCATCTTGCCGTCTGCCCTGTCAGTCCATGTATATGTCTGCCTGTTTGTTGTCCTCTTTGTTTTTCTGTGGATGTAGTTTATATGTGTCATTTATCTATCAGTCTGACTGTTGTCCTGTCTTAGTCTGCTCGATATATATTTATTTTGCCTGTGAAACCATGGCTTTCTAATCAAGTTCAAGCTCAGTTATTTACTGAACATTACAGCCTGACTGATTCTTTGTTGACTGTTTGACATCTGTTTTTTTCTTCCTCACGCATGCTCACTCATCATTTCTTAGCCGTTATTTTCCATAGTCATCAATTAAGACATCAGCTGGTCACATCTAACCAATAGCATAATGACGCACCTTCATTGTCAACCTATAATCTCACAGCTGTCTTTTTTTATATGTTTTCTCCCTCTCTGCTTCAGTGTGTTCATGCTGCCATTATGTGCGCCCCACCACCTCCCCATCACTGCCCAGTCTTCTCAGTGCATCGCTTCATCAACCTCATCCGCCTTATCAGCCTCAGCAGAAGTCATCAGCTACCACCACCACCACTGTCTGGACTCCATGGAGGGATTGATCTAGCTGCTACTCAGGACCAGTATCCCTCAATTACAATATCTCCATATAGGGTCTTAGCGCCAAAGGAAAACATTTGAATAAATGATCGGAGAAACATAACATATGTTTATGCTTTCACACAGGTGCACTACATGTTGTAATTAAGCATGCTCTGTGGCATGTGTTAAAATGCTGAGCAGGCCCAGTTAATTCTGTTTTTGTATCAAGGTGACAAGAAGAAAGGATCTAAGTGACTTTGAAAGACGGTTCACTGTTGGGGCACAGATGACAGGAGCTTCAGTCAGGACTGCTCAACTAGCCAGTGTTTCAAGGAACAGTGACTAAAGTGACATCTGCATTCAGATCTATGGCAAAGACATCAGTAAATAAGGTTGGAAATTGTGGCTGACAGCGCACATTTTATGACCGTGATGCTTGTGCATTGATGCGATATGTAAGGAAAAACTGAGGAGCAACTCTTCCTCACGTGACTGAGAATATCAATGCAGGACGTGATCAGACTGTCAGCAAGAGCAGTCAGTTGACAATCACATATAGAGGGATATTATAGGAGGGTTGCAGTGCATAAACCCTCCATTACAAAGATGAATGCACATTTGAGAGTTCAGTGGTGCAAAAACCATCAGTGCTGGTCTACAGAGATGTGGAAAAAAGTGATATGGTCAGATGAGTCATCCTTCACCATATTCCCTACAAGTGGGTGAATGCTTAATTGCCTACACCAAGAGAACAGCACAGGTCTGAATGCTTGACCCCCACAGTGAGGGAATCTGGTGGCTCTGTTATGCTGTGGGGGTAATTTGCCAGCATCGTTTTGGTCCACTTGTCTTATTTGGGAGAAGGTTCACTGCAATTCAATAGTTGTTCAGAGTGATCACCTTTATCCTGTGATGAAACATTTCTATCCTGATGGGAGTGGTCTCTTCCAGGAAAACAATGCCCCCATCCATATGGCATTAGGGGTCACTGAATGGTTTGATGAGTATGTAAATGATGTGAATCATATGTTATGACCTTTACAGTCACAAGATCTCAACCCAATTGAACACCTATGACAGATTTTGGACTGACGTGTTAGACAGCGCCCTCCACAAAAAAACCCAGCTGAGGCAGATTCTAATATTGATAATATATTAGAGAGTTTCAAAATTCTAATTATAATATGTTGGCTTTTTTTTGTTTCGTTTTACATAAACACAAAACCAACTTATTTGATTATGATCCTTTAAATACGTTTTTTAAATAATTGTGAGCATGAAATGTACTGAACAGGACATTTATTTTAAAATGTCAGGGTCTCTAGGGAACAAACTATGCCAGCTCAAACATATCTTTCGTATCTCTGCACTGAAATTTCTTTCATTTGTGCAAATACTGATGAATCTGTACAAGCTAATATGAACCGATATGAAGGCCCAGCCAGTTTTTCAGTTATGCTCTTCTGTACACAGCTCTTCAACCACCATACTAGGTGATACAGTACTAGGCAATCAACTTTAGCAGAATCCTGTTGTGAGTATATGAACATTTAAACAACTTTCCTCTTTCTTTTCAAATGAACAATTCAGAGCAAGCTGTGATGAAAATGAATCAACATCATGTTTTGATTAATGATACTCTATTACCAGGTAAAACATATTCTGATTTCTGTGATATCCATTTATTGCAGCAGGGAGCTTCTTCAAGCATTAAGCCATTTTTCTCTTACAGATATGAAGTTTCTCAATATGCAAACCAGTAGAACACTGCTTGATTATTTCATGTTTGTTTTTTTCATATATCTGTTATATGACATGTGTTTAAATTCAAAATTATTCTTAATAATGCCATGATACTGACAACCTGTCACACACTAAGCTCCAATGATTCATTGTTAATATGAAGAGACACACCAAAGACTATACCTTTTGGACTTTGTCCCTAAAATGTTCACGTCTCAATAATCCAGTTTAAAGAGGACAACCTAATAATGAGGACTACATAAAATGGACACAAGGGCCTGTATTTATTTAGCCATTACAAAAAATGTGTTTGATACCATTGCCATGACTAGCACCCTACCCAATATTTCCTGACTCTAAGATATTGATCCTTACCTATCACCCAGCCCTACACAGGTTTCCCAGGACTTTGCAGATACTAAAATGTTGCACTTCTACCTCTGTGTTGTTTTTCATGTCTGTCTGTCAGCTGCTCTGAATCATTACACATTTCTGCACATCTTCCAGTCTCTCCAGCTGTCTCTCCGTCTGTCTGCCTGGTTGTAGCTGTGCAGGAGGAGAGCTGCAGCAGGACAGACAGACGCTCTCTGGCCCTTTGACTTCACATTCAGCTCCATCATGATGCCCCTGAGCAGCAGTAAATCACTGCCCTGCCTGCAAAGGACATATTGTTCCTGATGGTTGTTGGTATGCACCAACAGAGTACGGGGCAGTTTGTGTTTGTGAGCGAGAGAGAAGGAGATCTATTGTCGTCTGATGCCTGGTGACATCATTGAGCTTCATTTTCATAGCCTTAAGCAGTTCTCTCTCACAGACACACAGGAAGTGAATGAATCGAGCAAGGTCATGTTCGTCTGGGTAAACAGAGGAAAAGGGGCCTCCATAATTCATCATTCAGCCTCTGGGAAGGCAGCCAGTGCAAGCCTCAGTCGTTCATTCATCTGCAGTGTAGTGGAGCCCCATTCACTCTGGGCAAAGCTAAAATATACCCAGTGGACACCTCCTATGGAGGAGCACAAATGTGTTTACATTCTAATATCTGATAACTCTACAGGAGTTACAGTAAAGGGAGTCCCACCAGGGCTAAAGGAGAGCTGAAAACAACACATTCATGTTATTGGAGTCATACACATTGACAAAATAAATCAGCCTTTTTATAGCATCTCAGATTGTTTTGCAGATTTATATGAAGAAAATATCCAGAATATCATATTCACAGCTTGAGCAAGGTGCAACCACTCTCCTTTTCACTGCTTAGTGAAGTTATAAGTACCCTCTTGAAGCATGCAGCTAGTTCCTCATGAGAGGACCCTCAAGTGTTCTGTTACTGTTGTTGCTTTGACCCCCCCCCCAAAACCATTAAATATTTTACATTTAGCAGCCAAACAGAACTCCCCCCCCCCCCCTTTTTTTTTTTGCTGAAAGACACCACCAAATTTAAATAATCCTTTGAGCTTGATCTTCCAAAATGCTCATTAGCACAGTGCTTTTTGGGGACTGACTCTCTCATGCCAGACATTTTATGTGGTCTCTGCCAAATTTAAAAAACAAGTCCAAATGTTAATTAAATTACCTTTGTAATAGCAGTAGCAGTAATAGTGATTTTCAGAACAGGTAATTATTTTGTCCTGTGCTCTCCTCAGAAGAAAAAAAAATCAGAAAGCAAAAGGGATCAATTAACATTTTTAACTATTTGATTTGATGATTGTGGCCCCTAGTTTTACATTATTTTGATTAAATACTGTTCTACCATCAGCTTATGTGGAGGGAGTCTTTCTTTTTATATAGCAAATCAAATCTAGCAGCTTACCTTGTTGACCCAGGCACTAAACAAACATTCATTGGTGAAAAATGCACTGCTAAACATTGAATATACCTGAAATGTCACTTCAAATGAGTTAGATGCTGTTTTGTTCATTATTCTTGTAGCTACCGCAGTGTTTTTTTTGTTTTTTTACTTTGTCTTCATACATTATAATAGCAGCAGCCTGCCTGCTAATGTCAGTCAAACAAGACATCAACAGCTGGCTCAGACAAAAAGTAACATTTCTAATATAAGACCTCTCTTTTCTATTCAAATAATACAAAAGTACAACACATTTAAAAGAACAAGCTGACATTATTACTGACTGCAAAGATGGACGATTATATGTTATTTCAGTTGAACTTTAAAATGTACAAGTTTCAGGCCTCTCGGAAGTTTGGTGGCAAACAAAACGATTGGCTGCTTTTCTCAATTTTATATAAATGTAAATTGAATATCTTTGGGTTTTAGACTGTGAATTGCCAAAAACTACACTGAACAGTGAGCCAATCCAGACAGAATAAAGCCACAGAGTATAACCGTTCTGTCTCTCTTTAACCTACTGCCTTGAGCATGACTCTCATCACCTGCTCCTGTAGATACTGCCCCAACTTTTTTCTCTTCCACTTTCCCATCTCCGTCACCCCTTTGCTTTTCTCACCGTCTCCAACTTTCATCAGCTTTCTGCCTCTCTCCCTCATCCTCTCCTTTACCTTTCAGAGAATCAAACCACTGTGCCCCAGCCAACCAGCGAGCAGAGGAATCTATTAAGCACCATAGTGGAAATATGTCACCTGGGAGTCGATGTTACGAGTGATTTAGTAGGGATAGAAGGATGAAGAAGAGGGTAAAAGGAAGGAGGGAGGTGTGCTGCAGTATCAAGGTGAGACAAGGTGGGGATAGGCATGGGTGTCACGTACGGAGAAGGCCTTTCCTCTTCTCTCTTTCTCTCACTCTCTCTTACTCTCTCTCACTCTCTTTCACGCATACACAATGTGATTGAACCTTAAGAGCCAACACGGATGTCATTAGTCTCAGAGGGGATTTTGGACCAGTAATGAGATTGGAAGACTGCCCTGTTAAGAGTTATATCACCCTTAACAATCCTGTAAATTTACCTGCTTACACTGCAGTGGGCAGACATACATGACAGCTCATCTCCACATTTGAATAAGGGTGACTTGATTTTTAGACCTGAGTTTTCATTTAGTACTGGATGGTTTCATATGATGTAGAGCCAGTGAATGAAAGTATTGACCCATCATTCTGTAAGAATGAAGGTTTGGAAAGAGGTGCGTTGAATACGGCTTTGACTGAAACACTGGAGTGCTTCTATTCTCTTCAAAGGAATAGTGGAAGGAATAGTGGATAAAAGAGATTCATAACTAATCCCATTCAAGTCATTGGCAGTATGCAATATAACTGTTTACACCCTGGAGGTAAAAGCTCCACCTCTTGGGAACTGTAGTTTTTAAATGAAGCATACAAATGGAAGCCAAAAACAACAAAAGGGGTGAAACACAGTTAATATTAAAAAAAAAAACATACAGTCAGGAAGCACCTTATATATAATTTCATTACGTCGTACATGGGGCTTTCAGGGGTAATCCATTATAAATCAGAGATCCCCAGGTCCATAAGAAAAAAACATCTCAAAACAAAACAGAACAAAGACCTATGGAGGGGTATCAAGTGGGGGCCATCATGAAACCCAAATTCTATACTAGAAATGAAAAAATAAACTTTCTTTATCAAGTTTGGACTCACTGATGCTACCAGCACCTTACAAAGATTTAGCAGGGTGGAAACGGCTGAAATTTTCAACATAAATGGAAAATGTTTAATTGCAAGTTATGAGTATAATATAGCTAATTAGGATCAACTCATCTCTCTCAAACAAGTGACTAATAAAGTTCAAAAAAAGCAAAGTAGAAGTCCATAATCGCACGTAGTCATGATGCTGCTACCTGCTACATTCAGCTGAGTTCATCTCTCCCCCCACACCATCAGGCTCATCATCTTCTAATTACATTTAGCGTACTTGATTATGCCACCTCATGCCCTTTGCATTTTGTGCATCCCAATGATACTGAATGTGTCTGCTGGAATCTGTTCTGTAGAGCCCTTTAGGGGTTTTATTACGCTGCAGCTACAGTATACCCAGCAGGGAGAGACTCATAAGAGAAGAGATTATTCTGTCATATTAAACTTCTTAACCATTCATGTAATAAATTGACTTATATCCTAAGATGTAAGCGTCTGTCAGAAATGTGTGTAGTGAGACGCTGAACCTTTGCCCTCCAGAGTTTCACATAAATGTTTGGCAGACCCAATTGTGACTGAAATCAAAGTTAACCATTTAGCTTACCATTTACAGTTTATGCCTAACATAGCGACACAGCGATAAACAATATTGTTGTCATTTGAAGACCATTTTAAGCCACTGACTGATGTAACATAATAGAATAATAAAGCAAAGGGGTGGGGGGTGGGATTGAAGAATAGGTGCTACATTACTGTAAAAACACAGACTGCCATTATGGGCCGGGCTGGAGTTATTTACATTTAATTACTTATAAGCGGCTCCGTCTCCACTCAGGACATGAACCTTGAGGAATGGAGGCAACTACTTGCTTAGCCAATATGACATGAATAGCCCCTCAGCTGCTAATGTGAAGTGTGGTAATATTGAGGTCAAAAGAATAATCAAAGTCATGTCCATTTATCATACCATAAGTTAATATATAGACATGATGATGTTTATAACTACGTTATTGTACGATAAGTCGATAACGTTATTATTGTATAATATGTCATTTTATTTATATGATGTACCCGTTTTGTGCCATTCAGTCACTAAGTAAGATTCTCTCTTACGAGTTGGGGACGTTTTGTGTATTGGTTAAACTGTGCATTACACCCATATGCTCACAAAAAAACATGACACCAATTCACGCATGAAACCTCTGCACAATTCACCTGCTGCTAGGTGTGTGAATTGAGAGCTTTTACTGCCAGAGAGCACTGCAGAGGAAAATGTGTCTGTTTGACCTTTTAGCTGAAGGAGATTTGCCCTGGCTCTTCTCTGCCTTGCTGTTAGAAAGAGAGCCTGCTTTCATTCAGGAGCATACAGATGACAGAGCTCACAGTGATAGCTGAGCAAAGGGCCAGCTCATCACTGTCAACACCCCTGCAAGGCTGGAGTATAAAGAACTGAAGCAATTCACTGTACACACTAGGGAGCAAATCTTTTTATATGCAGCTGATGTCAAGTGTTGACTCAGTGGTGTCCAGGAATTTCCCCAAAAGCTCAGAAATTGTAATAACTACTTCCCTATTGGCTATGAGATCCCTGAGGAAGCTGCTATTGAAGACAACTGGTGCAAAACAATTGATCTTACAAAGTGAAAACATTTACTGGATAATGATTAAATTATTCTTCTTATTATTTAATATCTGATGATGAGGCCAGAGGAGCAGGATTGAAAAGCAAACCAGAGCATAATGGAAGCTGAGGGAACAACATAATGATCAATAAGATGAGAGAAGCCACAAGGTGACGTCTGCTCTTTGTCTTTTGCTGAATACCGGTCTCCCTCATCATGTGAAAGACTTCAGACATTTAATCCCCCCACATATCAGTGGGATTTAACAGCTCATTTATTGCCACTGCCTGAATGTCACAGGGGCGTGGGTGGGCGACGTGACTGCGGGGATTCCCGTTAACTAGGGAGAATGACAATTACCATCCTGCCACCTTTTCCAGGCAAAGAAAAGAACATGACATGGGGTGATGCTGGATGAGTCACTGGGAGAGGGACCACGGTTTGGCCGCCTAATGAAGCTCATGTCCACTGGTGATAAATAATGAGGGGTGTCCTCAGTCTCTGGGGAGACTGGGGAGGTAAGGAGGAAGTGGAGGAGGGCACGACTTGTGACGCAGGTTCACTTTTAAGACATGGTGTACACATGTCGCACCGGACATAGACACCCCCTTTGTCGTGGATATTATATTATCTCTCTTTGTCTAACATTTGATTTCATTAGTGTGTTTCATTTCCCCCAGGCCTTCTCTACCCCGTCTATTAAATTCGTGTTTCCCATCTGCCCACTTACTGTCCTCTATTTTGAAGTCTCTGTTCTCTCCTCTCTCTATTTCTCCTTGGGCCCATTTAGGGTCAGCCATATTTTTCCCAAGAGTATGCCAAATACTGTGTCTAGGTCATTTTTAACATTAGTATTCACAGCAGTTGTTTGCCTCAGTGGTTTTCCTTCCTGTCCAGAGCAGTGTCTGGTTTCAGCGCCACGAAGAGAAACAGATTTCAAGACCATGGAGAGAAAATGTTTTCTCTATATTGGGAACATTATTGTCTCATTTTTGGTCTGGTGACATGGGAACATTGCTGGAAAGGTGTCTAGCAAACCTGGTGCTATTACATGAGCTGCATGACACCTGCAATTAAAATCAATCCTTAAAGACTAATTCTAACTCCAATTTTGCAATTTTCCTCTTTGATAGACTAAATTGTATTTTGGTATTGTGGTGTGCAGGTGAGGTTGGAAACAGATGGAGAAAGTTATAGAAAAAATAATGCAAACTTTAGATTTCGCCATCTATAAAAGAGGTCTGGCAATCACCACTTTCATACTGTATGTAGTTTTCAAAGCAACAATGAAGAGAGCTCCAAAGAGGTCTCAATGATCTGTGGCTGCAATTGCAGGTGCATCGGTACACAAACTTGCAAAGTCATTAATAACATAAAGGGAGACACTCTCAAAAAGTGTGAAAACACCTAAAGAACAGACAAACTCCGTCAACATAGGTGAAGAGCAGTCACAATTTAACACAAATCAGGAAACAAATATGATCTATCCACCTTAGAAGCAGTGTTTACTTCATAGTTTAGTCCTTTTGATGATGCATTTGCATTATTTTGTCTATCTCTTGCATGAGGACACTATTGATTCAAGTTCAAATGAAAAGCGCACCTCCCCTGCCTGACAATGAATATGAAATTATGTAAAAGTGATATTGTCATTTTAAATTGAACAAATTGTCAGAATACATTAACATAATTCCCAATTACTTATTTAGATACACCAAACAACTAATTTAAGCTGCTGCCAGCAGCTTGTCGACTCTGTTTAACAAGCTACAAGGCACCGACATCAAGTGAAAATTCGGGTGCATGCTACAGTTCCAGCCTTTGATAGGGATCTGCCTGTATGGCAGCTTTTTCCATGCCCCGCCTGCTTGCCCATGGAAGTGCTCATGGTTCGTTTATCAGCTACAGTGAGTGTGCCATTGTAATTGTATTCACACAAGCTTCTTAGGGTGAGATTGATGTGGTGGCTACTCTATGTATGCAGAGTGGATGAATGTCTCTTGGATGACCTTGTTTGTTAGTTTACTTGCCACTAGCTCTGTTTGGCTCTGGCATTCTGTCTCCAGCATATAGAGGAGCGGTGAAAATGGCTGAAAAGAGAATCACTGTACCTGTAAAAAATACTTGGTTTTGAATATTTCCAGAAGGAGGCCCTTGTTTTGGGGAGGAATAATGACCACTGCTCAGTCTTACTCAGGGTCTTTACAAGGACATGTCCTGGCAAGAAAAGTGTTTGGATCTGGCATGCTGCAGGGTGGAAATAAAACCACTTCCTCAGAGTTTAAATAAATGTTCTCACCACTTTGCCTTTTAGACGATCTACATGTTTAACTTAATCTAAATTGTAGTTGCGATAATGGGATGTAAAATTATTTTGTTATATATTCTGGTAGCCAATCTAAATTGGGGCTCGAGACTCACACACACACACACACACACACACACACACACACACACACACACACACACACACACACACACACACACACACACACACACACACACACACACACACACACACACACACACACACACACACACACACACACACACTCATCCCACTTTCTCTTTGCCCACCAATGGATTGCACTATCCATCATCTGCCCAGGAAAATCTCTCCTCCTACACCAGTGCACTTCATTTCTATGCTGTGCTTTCTGTCACTTTACTGCTGTCATCCATCTCCTCTCACTTACACAATGATATGCAGCAGCTTTTTGATTCTCCCTCTTTGAATACAGACAAGGAAAAACACTGATTCTCCGCAAATGAGCCACAACAATGATGCAACCTTTTCTTTGATTCAATTTCATATTCATTCACATCAAGTCATGCTAGCAGTGAAACTCTATTTTCTCTTCTTTCATTGTCTTTTTTAAAGGTGCAGTGTGAAGAATTTAGTGGCGTCTAGTGAAACAGACTTGGCAGAAATGAAATATAATATACATAATATTTCAATTAGTGTATAATCCCATGATGATACAAATCATTGTGTTTTTGTTACCTAAGAATGAGCCCTTTATATTTACATAGCGACAGAGTCCATGCACTGTCATGTTTCTGCAGTAGCCCAGAACGGAGAAACCAAACACTGGTTCTAGAAAGGCCCTTTTGAATTTTTTGTGAGTTTTGCAGTCACCATAAACATAGATTCTTCTACAAAGGAGAGATCGAGGGAGGGATATTCAATTGGTTGCAATTTGCAATCTCACCACTAGATGCCACTAAATCTTACACACTGGTCCTTTAACCACCATTTGCCCTCCAAGCACTATTTATCTTTACTTTCTTCCTATTGTCCCTCATCCCTAGACAGCCTGCCAGCATCAAGGGAGCAGGGCTTACTGCACAAGTGCTTGCTGTTATTATGGGGAAGGACATACATTTTGCTGAACAAAAGGGCTACATGGCACTGTGGGACTGATTGATGCAAAAATCAGAAACCCATTTGCTTGAAGGGTTAGATAGGTTATTGTGTTTTTCCTTGATATATGAAAGGGTCACATGAACGCTAGCAAAATTAACAGATTGGTGGTGATACTAGCAGTATCATCATTTACATGTTTGTAAATTTAGCTTACTTAAAGTGTCTTAGTACTTGTTTAGACAAGACTAAGACTCTAAAGCCATGCCAGCAGTGAGGTTGTAAATGTGGTGGTGGTAGAAAAAGGCTAATGGATCACCAATGTCACTAGGGTTGATCCTTTGAGGACAATTATCATTGCTACAAAATTTCATGGCAATCTATCATAAGGTTGTTCAAATACTTCAGTCTGGACCAAATGGGTTGACTGGCAGACTGACTGATATTGCTAGCAGCATCTGCTAGGCCAGCATGGCTGAAAAGTGCACAATGATGAAAAATGCAAACATCCCACTGATTCAAACAGCTTGCCTGCATGTTTAGATCACTCTGAAAGTAACTATAAAGACACCTTAGCCAGTCAAATTTCGAGAAGCTGTAACATACCATATTCTTTTAAAATGTGAAATCTGTCTGCATCAAGTATAAGGTACAAAGTACCTGTTGTTAGTAGAATTTCAAGATCACATATTGACACATAATTTCCATAAGTAGAGAGAAATGCCTGGTATTTGTAATAAAAGACAGAAAGGCCTGGTATTTGTAATAAAATGTATTAAATCACATGTGGTGTCTCTCACACCACAAGTGAACTAAAGCCTGTTCAGTTCCAGACAAAACAAAACCCCAATCAATTTAGATTATTACAGCATTCAAAATTAGAACCATAAACTGCGTTTGTGAGATGTAAACAAAACATCATTTGATAGTGATTATGTTCGAGAACATAAAAGTCCGAATATAAGCTTTTACACCTTTATCCTTCGCCCAATAGAGCAACATTTCAGTAAAATTGACAACTACTGTACATCACTAAAATCTGAATAGGGTACAGCTGATGCACAATGCTGTACCTCATGAGACATTTCCAAAGTATTAATAGTTCATATTTTCATATCATCGTTTCATATCTTGTAACATGGACTTTTAAAAATAAAGGTTGTAAAGTACTTGACAATGAAGCTTTGTACAACTGTTCTCTAATGGTCATGAGTGTTTGGCTTAATTAAGCGGTCAAATATAGCAAATGAGATTATAATGCAATATAAAAGTTCATTAGCATCAGGAAGTATCATTCATTAATGTGGGTTAGACACTTTAAATCACCATCCCTAAATTAAAACAGTATATTTAAAGAAACAAAGATTTTAAGAGTTCAGTGTTATTACCATTGCCTCAGTTTAATATTGTCTTACTTGAAGCTCTTCCGAGCTTTAGGAGTCTTAAACCACTCATTAAGCGTTATTACCCCCCTACCATGCTATCTACACACATTCATCATCCACATTCCCCCACCCTGATTTTAAAATTTCCCCAAAAGTCTCCAAAAACAGGGCCTCCTTCACAGTTTGTTTCATGTTTGCCTTCATGTGTTATATCTGAACTGTCCAGGAGATAAAGTTATTCATTATCACAAGTACCTCACATCGTCTTTAGTCCTATTGCCCAAGTTCTTGCTTTAATGGTATTTTTTAACAGTAGGTTTGCACACATTCTTATCCCTGTATGGGTTGATTAAGTTTAAGATAAAAGCTCTAATGTATAGGTGTGTGTGTGTGTGATGGTAAACGTGTTGGGACTGTACAATGCTGAAATAAAGCAGATCATTTTATTACTTGGAAACTTTCTACAGCCATTCTAGCAGCTTTCTTTTAGACAATGTTTTCTATCTTTAACCATACAAGTTTATCTTCAACCAACCAAGACTTTTTGTTACCAAAACATATTCATTCCATTATTTAAAAACCCCCTATACAGACCCTATAAGATTATACAGCCATGCTATCAGCTCTGTGAGGCTTTGAGCTGAATGCTCATGTCAACATGCTACTGTAACATGATCGCAGTTACAACGGATGTGTCCGAAATCACTCCCTATTTACTATATTGCACTACATTTACCCTACACCATTTTATTTGAAAACTAAATCAAACTTAAAGTACAGCTGAGGCTCATTAGTTTTGCAGGACCACAGTGATGACTGACTGACCGACCAACTGACATAGCTTTCTCAGGAGCCACGCAGCTAACATGGTCAAAAATGTATTACTAGTATATTTAACACTTTTCATTTAATCAGTGGGTCAGTGAGTCAGAAGCTATAAACATGATCAAAATGTTAAAGTATATAAAAATACTCCCTGCAAGCCAAAACCCATTTGTTCCATAGCCTTTGTTGCTAAGGTTTTTTTCATGTGTTGCATGTGTTGTCCAGCCTTATGTTTTTCAGATTAGATTTGCACGGATGTATTTGAGAATTTGACACTTTGAGTAAAGCATGAGAAAATGTAGTGAAATCTTACTACAATAGTTTGTTTCATTGTTTCTTAATGTAGCCTCCCGAACCGCTGGAATTTGGCTGATACATAATGCTTGGAGCTGACCAATCAGAACAGATTGCGCTCATTGGGAGGGGGGCCTTAAAGAGATGGGAGCTAAATTAACCTGTTTCAGACAGAGGCTGAATTGAGGGACTACATAAAAGGCCAGTATAAGACAGATAAGGAGTTTTTTGATCTGTAAATTATGCAAAGATATTCCAATGGAGCACCAGATTTAAAATATGGACTTGTAAATGTGCATACATCCCCTTTAAATTACACTCACTGTCCACATATACAATACTGTAGTCTGCTCGGTTTTATTGTTCATTAAGAATACATTGTTTTTCCTATAATAAATCTGTAAATGCAGCCCCTTCTGATTGACTCCCAAGTCACATGGCTGGCTGCCATTGTAAGCGTTGCAGACTCAAATATCGATCTCTTATGCAATCAATCAAATGGTGAGTGTTTGTCAGGGTCAGAGGAGACACTAATATCTTGGGCAGATGTGGATTTATGGCTGCATGTGTCTTTCCCGTCCTCCCATTTTCACTGCCTTTCATCTGTTTTGTTTCCCCACCCCCTTTAGCATATTTCAGCACAGCAGTATCCCACGAGTTTGCTGATAACATACACATAGCTGCACTCGTTTTATAGAACGGGAAGCATGAATCTCTTCTTTCACTAATCCGTGTGTCTCTTTTTCTCTTGGTCATTCTTCTCCATGCTGTCCCTTCTCTGCCCTCACTTCTGTTTTTGGATCCCTGCCGTCCATTCATGCTTCCATTCATGCCTCCTCCTTCCATCATGTTCCTCATCCTCTCTTTTCAGGCTCCGTTCATTCATCCCTCCCTCTCTCATGCTCATCTGCAGTCCATCCACACACACTCCCTCAGTCTCGTCAGAGCTGCCTGGAATTATTTACTGCTTAATGGCCTACAGCAACTCACACCAGCCCAGCGGTGCTTTGCTTTATTTATTGATTTTCATTCCTTTTGTCTTAGTGTGTGTGAGACTGTGTGTGTGTGTGTGTGACTGTGTGTGTTTGTGCAGGAGAAGCACATACCAAGAGATATAAAGCCCAAGGACGTCCTGCACATTTGAGCTGCTGCTGAAATGACCTGCGGACTGAAAGATTGATTGATTTGATGTTTGAAGGCTAATCAGCTGTTACTGGGTGATTCGTCTGCTGTCTGTGCTTCAGTCTGTTTTTATGACGTGCGCTTGTGCCCGTGTGTGCATGAATGTGTGTGTGTGTGTGTGTGTGTGTGTGCGTGCGTGCGTGTGTGTGTGTGTGTGTATGTACCACTGCAACCAACACTGTCTTCTACCATCGACTATAGTGATTAATTGGCTCTGAGCAGTGTGAGTTAACAAATTTTCTTTACTACCGGGACTTTTGCCAACATCGATTTCTTCAAATAGAAGAAAATCAAGCCATATAGCATAGCATTAAACAATTAAGGGGTATGCATGTAGTATTTATCTGAACTATTAATTATTATTAGGCTAGGATGTAATCTTGTGACCACTAGATCACTAGATTATAAGTCACTGAGGACTGGGAGGCATTTAGAGGTGAAAAATGACAACGTACACTTACATTATGTACTTTGAAGTATTTCTACCTTACTCATGTATTGCTATATTGATTTAAAGAAGCACTTCAAACATAAAGTTCACTTCACTTGCCATGAGAAGTATTTCTCAGCCTGACAAAACTGTTTTTTGATTTTTTTCGTGGCCTTTGTGGAGGGGAATTTTTTTCAGAGTTGAAAAAAGTTATTGAAAAGTTATTAAACTGATGATGTTATCAGACAAGAGAAAGCACGCGTTCCAAACTGGGGGTCTGGGGTTTAAAAGAAGTAAGTATGTATGAGGCAGAGGAGGTCTAATGAATGTGATGATTTGTGGAAATTGTAGGATTATGTGGTTTTGAAGAGACTAAAAGTCAGGATATCTATCTTGCCATCTGCTGCTTTGATTATATCGCTTGTGAGTTGCTGGTGTGTTCGCTGAAATGAGGGTTTTGAACACTTTTTCCACCACTGCCTGAGACATAGACCTAGGCATCTTTTCTTCACCATTAAAGAAACACAAAATGTACATCAGTGCTCATTTGAATACGGATAACACACCCCAAAACAAAACAGCACAATCCAAAACTATTGTGAACATGCTACTGCTTGAAGTAGGGCTGGGTGATATGTCAAATATCACAATATATTGGACCAAATACCTCGATATATCAATATTGCGTCAATATTATAGGGATGACCATTCACAAAATATTTATACAATGAGATTTTTGATAAATAGTGGTCAGTGTAGTGGATATAATGACTAAGTGGGTAAAAGGAAATAACAGCTGGCAGCTACCAGTCTGGTAAGTTCAGAAAATTACAGCCTTTAAAACCAGGGAAAGACAACACTTGTGCCATATCATGATATCCAATATCCAAGACGATATCTAGTCTCATATCATGATATCAGTATAATATTGATATATTGCCCAGCCCTAGTTTTAAGTGATGCTGACAGAGCACTGCAGCGCCTCAACCTCACTGCTCCCTCCGTCCTTGGCTTTGGATGAGAGTCTCTCCACTTTGACGTTTGTATGTGTGCGTATGTGTGTTTGGGGGTTGTGTGGGAGAGAAAGGGAATCCTTTTTCCAAAATGACTCAATAGAAATACACATATAATAGTCCAAAAATGGATGAGATGAAAAGCAGAGATGGGCTACATGGATGGTACCAATGTCCCTCATACAGTACCTCCACGCCCCCTCTCCCCCTTTCTGACGATGATGATGGTGATATCACCAGCCTTACCATCCTCCCATTGCATTTTCAGATCAATGGGACCCACGGACGGGGAGAGAAAGAGAGAGAAAGAGAGAGAGAAAGAGAGGGAGAGAGAGGTCTGTCTCTTCAGCCACACGCTGACTGCTGTGCAGTCTTCACTTATTCTACGTGCGCACATCCACAGAGACAGAGAGAGGCTAACGTCCCTCTTCATGCATCTATCTACCCCCGGATTTCCCTTCAACTTTTTCCATTTTTCCCTTTGGTTTTTCTACTCTTTTCACTGTCGCATTCCTCCATCCTTCCAGTGTTTGGAATGAACTGTTTTCCTGCCTGCGTCGTTTCCATGTCAGCATGGGAACTGCCGTGTCCAAAAGGAAGAATTTAAGAAACGATGCGATATCTTCTGTGGCAGCAAAAGTTAGGTGAGTGACACCCGGAGCTCTCCGGCTTTACACCCGTTATACAGCAGCGTCAGAGAAGTCTCGACAGGTATTTTAGCCTTCAGGTGCGACCCTGTGAAGTTACAGTGTGTGACAGTTGTGTGCTATCCCGGGTATAATGCGCAGAGGCTCTGCGCTTTTCACATCTGCCGATTGTCCCGTTTAGTCTGGGCACAAATATGCGCTACAAAGTCTGCACCTATATTGCGCAAATGTTGCTTCAAATTGTGCAATATAGGCTGTGTAGCCTAGACTGTGCTTTATTTTGACTGAACTGGTGTTGTGAATGAAGCATCATTGTGTAATGAAAGTCATGCAGAGGCAAAGCGAGGGCTGCTGTGACTCACAGTAACCCCGATACATTTCTCCATCACCTACAACAATCCACCACCTGCTGTAAAAAATATTTATATATAATTTATATATTAATACTAATACTTATTTATATATTAATACTAATTTAAACAAAAACGGCTTTTTGTCTGGCCGCATCGATCTAGCCGGACAGCGCAGTGATGAGCCTTCACATCCCGGCGGGCGAATGATCCACCTGCCAATTAATTAATCACAGCAATCGATTCGGTCGTTTGCAGGAATCTCCAATCACGGTCAGTTATTGGGCCCGGCAGAGGGCAGCAGCTATATTCAGCCTGGGAAAAAAACAGAAGCAGCGGGAGTCAGACTGGAGTCCAACCCGTTAAAAGCTGTTAACGACACACTCTTAAGAGACAGCCATATGAATTTTTCAAAAAGTCAGATCCCCATCCAGCTGTTACAGCACCGTGGAGGCGAAGTAATAACCAGCCCACCTCCCTCCTGTGCTGGCTGCGAGTCTCTGAGGCTGAGCTGAAGCTGCAGCTCACCAATGAGCACGTGTGTGACTGTGTTCATGTGTCTACACATGAAGTGCACACAGGCGGCCACTATCTTCACTGAGATCAGAATACAAATTCAACATCTCTGCGCTTCAGCAGTCCCCCCGCTGCAGGCCCGGGTGTGTGACTTCAATTCAATCAATGAATGACCTTGACTTGGCTGTGCAGACTCCCAACAGCCACAGATGTGGGCTGATGTGCTATTACGTCATTCTCTCTCTCTCTCTCTTGGTCAGTGTGTATGTGTGTTTTCCTTACGTTACACAGCCTATAGTGTGTGAGCCTTCTTTGCATGCAGCGCAGCATGTGTGGGGCTGTGCTCAACCTTGAAAGGGAGATGAAAATTTGTTGCACATAGGCTACAGTGGCATGACTACAGAGAGTCCTGAGCAGGTAGCTTACAGTAAGAATGTGTGTGTGTGTGTGTGTGTGTGTGTGTGTGTGTGTGTGTGTGTGTGTGTGTGTGTGTGTGTGTGCGTGCGTGCGTGTAACAGAGCTACTGAAAATACACGCACACTCAAAAACGTGCAGTTATTTAGTTATTATAGTCTAATCTTGGTTTCCTCCTCTCCTCACATTCTCTGCTCTTTTCCACACACAGAGACACCAAAAACACACAATTCAGTGTTTAATTTTTTAGAGTTAATGGCATTTTCCCATCGATGGGAAATGCAGCAGACTCACATCCAATATTTATCAGCCTCTCACCTACACATGACCCATTATGAATGTGGAAGCACAAGTGATTTCTCTCCACCTCAAACACACACACACATACACATACACATACGCAACAGTAATCTTCATTTACACAACCAGGCATGTGTGCTGGCATTGCACTCCATTTTATCTACATGCTTGTTTCTCTCCTCTGTTCTGTGAGAGGCAGGCTGGACTCTCTGCAGGTTTTAAATGTTAGAGTTTTTGTTCTGCAGCTTCATATCTCTGGAGTCTAATTTTTTTCAATTGCAGGCATCAGTGTGGCTGTGTACATCTATACTACACTCTAATTTTCAATGCTTTTACCTACAGATCTGTTTTTCACTTCCATATATTAACTTTTTTTCAGATCATCTTGTGTCAGATGTCATGCCATACTACACATAGGTACTTAGATTTGAACAGCTTAATCACAATAGTTTCACTTACACACTTTCCCTTGTATTTATAAGCTTAAGGCAAATGACAGGCAGATGTACGTGCCTATATAGTATGTAAGTCTGAGTCATCGTCCTGAGCCAACTCATCTAAACAAGTAACAGAGGACACACTCATACTTCGTTTTTTCTCCCTCCAACACAAAAACACACACGCACACACGCACGGACGCACGCACGCACGCACGCACGCACGCACGCACTTACGCATGCACGCACGCACGCACGCACACACACACACACACACACACATTATCGTGAAGATCACTGACCGAGTGCAGCACATACCCAACACCACCCAACCTTAAACCTGAACCCAAATCCTGATCCTAAAATGACATCTTGAGGAAACAGCCTCATTCCGCAGGTTTAAATCTCACACTGACTCACACAAACAGAAATAAGAACACAGCAATCTGCACCGAACAAGAACAAGAACTGATTTATTATTCCTTTCAACTTTTCAAGCTGACCCGTTTGTTGAGTTCCTGGCAAAGACTGGTTTTGTTACACTTGAATTGTCTGAAAGAGACATGAATCTGAAAACTGCGTGCTGTGAATTGTCTGAAGGACGAAGGCTGTCCTCACCAGAGCAACAAAAACAGTGCGATGGCCAAAACACAAAACCTCCTATCTGCAGGATTTTCTGATTGGTGGATTTCACTTTGGATGATGAGAACAGGGAAGGATGCTCATATTCAGTCTGTATGCAAGATAATCCCGCCCTTCGTTATATAGGAGGTTTTGCGTTTTGGCCATCGATGTGGTTGTTCATTCAAATGGATAAAATAACTTGTTCACTGTGTGTCTTCCTGCTGGTCTCTTGCAGTCATACAAATAAGACTGTCCTCTGCCAAAACAAAGAAACTGTCCATCAAATCATCTTACTTTGATACCAAACAGTTTCCTATGAACAGACAGTATTGGTTTATTTTAACTGTAAAGACAGTTGTCCAGTATTAGGGTTAGAGTTAGAGCTGCAACAATTAATTGGAGTCAACTATGAGAGTAAATTTGATGTAATGTACTGTTTTTGGTTTGCGGACTTCTGGTTGCATCTTGGACTTGTGGTTGACATTTTTGTGGCATTAAGACATACAAGGTGACTGACTGATTAATCAATGATGAAAATATTTGTTAGTTGCAGCCCTAATGCTGATGTTTAGCAGGTATAATGTGAACCATGATCATCATCTTTGTTTAGCATAAAAGCGTGCAATCATTTAATCATTTTTCACTAAACATAAAGTGAATGTCAGTTTTGGATCCTTAACTTAAAATTTTAACTTATGATGTCACTAGGAAAGTTATCACTATTCAGAATAATGCATTAAATACTTATAAAGACATTTCACTTAAAGCCACAAATGTGAACCTTGAGGAAAAGTCAAGGGATCACCAAACTTAAGTTCATCCTCTGGGCACCACGAATGTCTGTACCACATTTTATGGCAATCCATCTCATAGTCGTTACGACATGATGCTAAAAAAAGTCAACCTAATGATGGTGCCAGGGTAAAAAAATCAAGGGATCACTAAAACCATTAGGATTCATCAATGATCAATGACAATGGACTGCCATCCCCAGAGCCATGAAACCATCTTCACTAAAAAACATTTCTGGTGTCTGGTCTTTGTCTTTAGTTTTTTCGACGGACAGGTGCACCAGATCAGAAATGACTCAGGGATCAATTTGGAAAGTCCTGACAAATGACCTGTTTTGTCAGTGAAGTTTGAGGACTTGTTGGAGGGCATAATACATGTGTGAATGACTGAATTCATAAGAATACATCCAAACAATACATAAGAAAGACTAAAGAGACTCTGGCTCCTTGTACCCAGTGTTCGTCTGTTCGAGTGTCATCTCTTGCATGTTTTTGGATTGCTGGTTATGAAACAGGTCACACGCTCCCCTCCAGCAGCTCATGAGAAATAGCGAGCGACTGAGAGCGAAGGAGAGAAGAAAAAAAAGAGAGAGGAGAGATTACCTCCAATTTACACACCAGAATTCTGCGACATTGAGTGAAAAAAGCGAATGCTTTGATCTTTCCATCAGCCAGAGAAGTGGTCTGCTGCGGATCGGCTGAAGGGCATTGGACAACAGCATTCGCAGAGCTGTGGGGGTGTTAACGATGGCATGAAAGATGAAAGGATTGTTTTTTAGAGACGGATGCAAATGAAATATTGTGGCTTAGTTTATTTGGGACAGTCGACAGGTGCAGCTTCATTTGTGGGCCTGCAGTCGCTCTGTTCACAGAGTACAGGGATGTTACATAATTGTTTCTTGAAATAATATGTAGATTCACTCAAACAGGAAAAGACCATCTTTCCTCTTACGCTCTGAGAATCTCGTCATTTTTGGTTAAAATATTGCTTCATTGCACTTTCTTATTTTTTATTTCACACATATATTTAGAAACCCATATATTTCAGTCAAAGGCTTGGACACACTTTCTCATTCAAGAGAATGGGAAGGTATGTCTAACTTTTTGGCTGGTATTGTATATATATTATATTAAATTTTCAGTAATGTGTTAGATGCATTGTCATTGATGAAAAGTACATCTTTACCCATCGCAACCATCTCTTTCCCTCCACCTTTGATCAATCAGACATTTAAATTCTTTGCCATTAATATGCTGAATGTGGCAGATTTGATTGATTACAGCCTGAAGGATGATTAGGACTCCAGCAGCGTTATGTGATTATTTATCTCTGTGTGTCTGCTTCCACTGTTTATTTATTATATTTTTTTCTTTGAGAAAACAATCTTAACTCAAGTTTTCTCAGTTGTCACAACATTGCAGACAATCAGGGAAGATATTTTGACATGTCAAAGTCATAAATGCACATGAGTAAATCATAACATAGACTTATAGACTTATTATTAGGCCATGGTTAATGTCATCAGTGCTTTTCCTACTATGACAAATCCTTAAAAATATGTCAAAAACATATTGGCCGCTCCAGATAAAAAGTGCATAAGTGCATGCGAGTGAGTTTTATCACTCAACGCTTAATGTGGTTTGGGTGGTTGCGGTGAAGCACTAGCGTACTGACAATTTAATCAGCTCTCCAATCAGGTGCTTTGTTCCCACATATCCCATAGTGCACTGCACTTATACAATTGCAATTTTCAAAAGTCCCTTTGGCCCTCAGCACACGCAACAAGCCTCTCAACAGGTTCTCATCACCCCAGATGTGCATTTTGGTGTGTGCTTGTGTGTGTGTGTGTGTGTGTATTTGTAGGAAACCCAATTCAATTAGTCCATCTGAGAGGAGGATTCGATTAAGGAGCATTAAGAGTGAGGAATCTCTTTGCTTGGCAGCCAATTGTTTACAGTGGAGAGACGCCCGGGGAGACATTAGCTTTGATGATATTCAGACCAGTGGGAACACTGTCAGGGGAGTGATGGGCCTGTTTTCATCCATAAGACCGCTTATCCTCTAAAGATATATGGTCACAGTATTAAACAGCATCAGAATCCACAGGGAAAAGCCATGGGATGATTGGATATGGGTCAATATTGGGATGAAACATTATATAGCAGCTTACTGTAGAATTAGTGCCATTCAATATAAAAGTCTTCAGGATCCATTTTTGTAGCCAAAGAGATCATTTGTTGGACAAATTTACAGCTTAACATTAAGGGGACCACATTGTTTCAGTTAATGATCCTTTATTATTATAATCGTTACGAATTCTGGTTTGTTCCCCATGCAATCAGATTATTAAATAGTCACATAGGAACCCAACCTTTTAAAGATCTTTTTTCTATTGTGGATTTCCTCTTTTTATTTTCTATTTATACACATCAGTAATCACCTTTGACCAGGTGCAATGAGATTGATCAATACAATTTTGAGAATATATAAACTTTATCTATCAAGAATAAATCACATTTTCACAATCATTTCATGGAAAGAGGTAAAAAATATTTTATTCCAACTTTATGGGCGACCGTGTATATATATATACTCTATATATATATATAATATTTGACCATCTGTATTCATTAATAAACCAAGGTGAAGAAAGGGCATATTAACAGTTTCGTAACGTTCTGTCTGATCTGTCAAGTATCTAGTTATGTATTGCTCTGCCTCAATACATTAAAATAATTGAAGTGCTGAGGTGCATATTCCTGTTGTTGAGGATCCTTTTATGTGCCTGTGAAGTGGTTAGTTGAGTTTGTGGCAGAATGTGTTGAAGAAACCGAGTGTGTGCAATTTTGTCTGACTCATTCTGCCTGTGAAACGCTTAACTGCAGACGCCAGACAAAGGCTATATGCTCATACAGAATATGCTCATATTCACACTCACTCACTCAGAAGAAGTACAGATGACCAGACACTGAGCAGAAGCTTCAGGTTTCAAAATGTACCAAAAGTAGTTTATGTAACCGAGTTAAAGCTACTCTTGATGTTTAGTTATGTCCAAGGCATTGCACCATTGTGGGGCGGCTGTGGCTCAGGAGGTAGAGCGGTCGTCCACCAATTGGAAGATTGGCGGTTCGATTCCCGGCTCCTCCAGTCCACATGTCGATGTGTCCTTGGGCAAGACACTTAACCCCAAATTGCTCCCGTTGCTGTGCCAACGGTGTATGAATGTGTATGAATGATTAGCTTCCCCTGATGTGCAGGTTGGCACCCTGCGTGGTAGCTCCTGCCATCAGTGTATGAATGTGTGTGAATGGGGTGAATGAAATGTATTGTAAAGCGCTTTGAGTGGTCGAAAAGACTAGAAAGGCGCTATATAAGTACAGGCCATTTACCATTTTACCATTTGCCATATAGTATTCTGTTTGGGTGGCATTGTAGTTGGAGAATGTCCTCTCAAGAAAGAAGAAATTATCAAAAACTATTTTCAAGTAAGGAGGAAGTCAGGTGACGTTAATATGAAGCTACAAAGTTCACAGAGAGAGGAGGTTGGATTTTGTGTTTTAAGACAAGAGACAGCTGTTTGTTTCCCATTTCCTGCCCACAGCCAGGCATCTGTTGACCATAGTCTTATTCAAGTACTTATTTCAACCCAAACCATCTTCTTTCCATAACTGAGTTGTTTTGTTCCTAAACCTTAACAAAAGCTTTGTCGGGTCACAAAAAATAGATGGTAACACTTTTTGAATTGTCTATTGTAGTGTAAGATCAGAAAACACTTGTGTGTCATTCTGAAGGGCACTTAGAAAGGTATATGTTGTTTATTTTTCGGGACTTGTGTACTGTTGAGGGACCTGTTTCCAAAACCACTGATTGTTGTGTTCAAGGACACTGCGACATCCGAGTTGGCAGCTCAAAGGTATTGCATTCACCTGTGATGTTGTCAGTAAATCTCATCTTTACGGAAGGCAAGCAACAAACATGACAGGGATGTCATGAAATGGATTCTGTGAATTTGGCAATTTCTTGCATTTAAGTGTTTAGTTTGCAGGATGCTAGCTCTTTGTAGAAGAATATCACACACACACACACACACACACACACACACACACACACACACACACACACACACACACACACACACACACACACACACACACACACACACACACACACAGACACACACACACACACACACACACACACAGGAACTTGGGGTCACTTTCAAGATGAACACCCTGTCGTAAAAGTAATACAAGTACAAGGCACAGTGGAGTATACAACTGGAACCTTAAAAAGTTGTAAACTTTTCATACAGTATAAAACTTCATCTAAGAAAAAATCCCCACAAAGTCCATTTAGTAGCTGTACAGGAGCTTTATTTGGTAGATGTTTACATCCTCATTTTCTTCTGAGCAGTTTAAGAACCTTTCATCTGAACTTTGACATCTACAATTTCATGATAACCAGGCAAACTAGTCTGCTCAGCAAGATCGTGTGATAGGATAGAAAGCTTCAAATGGTCCCTTAAACTAAATGAACTGTGTGATGAGATTGCCTTTTCTGGTGCTGTTTCCAAGGTCAAAAATCAAAGTAAAATATGGTTTGCAGTAATGTAAAATACAGGTAATACAGTATATTTTAAATGTAGAATCACTGATATGGTCATCTCAGAAACAACCATAAGTCTACTGTACCTTTAAGAGTATAGATTTCACTCTGTCTATCTTCTCAAGAGCTCCATCAATGTCGGAATATCTAATCTGATCTAATCTGAATCCAGGACACTGAACTTGAACCTGTGCCATCGTTATCAGTCCTGTCGGATTTGAGTGCTTACATTATACCTCCCTAATGAAAATGTGTAAAATTAAAATCCGTCAGCAAGCTGTTTACATCCATAGATGGTAACTAACATGTTTCATACAATACATATTGCACTTAATGAGCCTGTGGAATTAAAAGTTAAATGACACAAAGTATTTTAGGGCTAGGGTTGATTTTTTAAAAGATGCAGTTTGCTCCGTGGAGCAAATAAAGCCTGTTGTCGGTTTTATCTCTTACTTCCTTATTGGTCTGACTGTGCTCTTTCCGTCTGCCCGTTTCCTCAGGTTTACTCCACCTTTCATTATTAATATGCTCCCATTTTCCCCTCATATGCTCCTCTTCCTCTTTGCTGTAATCTCTCCTCCTCAGAAACTCCCCTCCCTAACTTGTTTCTCTCCCCAAAGCCTTGTCACATGTCTGAGAGTATGCAGGACATATTTCACATCTGCTTGTCAAGTTCTTCCTCTATCTCCTCCAACTTCTCCCTCATCATTTTTTTTAAAACTGCATCTATGCCCTACCACCTCAAAACCTGTGTCCCTGATGCTCACATACAGGATCATATATGAAGTGGGTAATTTTTTTTTTTTTAAACAGCAAGATGAAAGAACACAGAACAGAGAGGATTTTTTTCATGGATGGATTGAGAGGCATTTTGCTCTATCCATTTCCAACTCACTTTCCTCTCATGTATAATGGATGGCGTGAGTCTCTTGCACCATTGTTTGCGGATTCTAATCAGAGTGCCCCAGCCTGTTGAATAATAAAACAGGAGGGCAAAATGAAAATGTCCAAGAGCTTCAGAGGGACACCTGCTGATTAGAGCAGTGTCTACATTTATCATGACTGTCCTTTATGAGGTACACACACACACACACACACACACACACACACACACACACACACACACACACACAAACACAAACACAAACACACACACACACACACACACACACACACACACACACACACACACACACACACACACACACACACACACACACACACACAAATACACACACACACACACACACACACACACATTTTGTCTTTTTTCCACCCTTTTCCTGTCCCTTTGCCCATGAGACTCCACAAAAAAATCATAGACAAAAATGCATGTACACACAGACATACACACACACAACAGAAGAAGAAGACTATTGCCAGAGAGGAAGATGCAGTACACCAGAATTGCAGTGACATGCATGCTGAGCTATTTTTAGTAGTGCAGTGAAGGGAGCTGGATGGTGTCGTTGCACGTGCCGAGACTCTCAGCCCTCAATAACACCCCCGAACTCAGAGGGGGTCTGGTTTACTTCGGCTTTAGTGTTCACTGTTTGAAAGTAAACAATGCAGGAGATAGAGTCACTCTGTGCCATGGAGGGAGATTTTCATCTGATTAGCCTCATTTTGATGTGATAACTTTCAAGTTTTACATGAGGTGGTTGTTGTTGTCCAGTGCAGCAAAAGAGAACCCTCCAAAATCTGATTGTAGGTGTTTGCTCTAAAATAAGAGCATGGTCATAAGTGTTGTGTAATGAACACTTAACACAAGAGTACTCCTGTCAGATGCACAAGGCTGACTCACCGGCCTGGGTAAACTAACAAGACTTTCAAGAGCACTAAAAGCCCCTTCTGTTATACAGTAAGTGTAAATTGGTTCATTTGATTAATTTTGTTTGGAGATACACATATAAACAAGTAAAATACCAATGATATAATCAGGGCCTTTCTGAAACTGAAGCAAGGTGGGGGGCTACATGTGACAATTCTTTAAAAAATGTACTGAAAAGACAATCCAACAAACCAGCCTTCTCACAGTGATTAACTGGATGTGAGGAGGTAAGGAATTGGGCAGGATGTTTTTTTTCCACACACCTTTTCCTATGTGCAATGAATCCCTTTAACACAAGACTGTCCCATAGGGTGCAACATTATCCCCTTCATGTATCCCCTACTTTTTCCCCACCCTGGCTAAAAGGGAAACTGCATCTCCAAATCCCTTGTGGGCTTTGGTAACCTGATACATTTTATTAAGGAATATTGAAAGTAGAGTAAGTACATTTCAACTGAAATAATCAGGGTCTTGGTGCACAAACATGCTGCTTATTATTACAGTAATCAAGTGTGTATTTAATAAAAGCACCACAACATAATTAGCCTACAGTGGTGGTTGGTTTCATAGTCTGCTGTGTGAACTGTACCCGATGATGGACATTACGATTTTTTGCCCCAGGACCTACATGTGGGCCTTGGGCAGAGATGTTACCACCCAGTATTTTGACCTTAAGCTGTTATTCAAGCTGAACACCTGATTATTGTTTATGTGCTTGGGTGTTTTCTTTTGTTTTTTTTAAACCAGCCTTAATGCAAAAAATGTCTCTGCTTCAACCTTTGTATTGATAGAGAAGGAAGTAATACTGACACAACTTATTTTTATAATAATATAATAATAATAATAATATAGTCATAGTTTAACTTATAAGACCTCATCGGGTTTTGTGTCCTGTCATAGCTGTGCTTTTGTTACAGGGTACTCTTGATGTCTTAACTTGTCCTTGACTGTCTGGTGCATTTGAGATGACTAATTTATGTTTCTAAAGTGTATATTTAATATTGATTGACTTGTTACATAAGGTCATTTGTGTCCTCTCTCTGAAGATGTTTCCTTTAAACATGTAAAAGAGCTTTGTTCATACAAGATGTCTCCAGAGGAATCCTGTTTGGCAGAAGTGAGAGAGGAGAGAGACAGGAGAGAGGGAGACTGGTGGGTGGGAAGCAAGAATATACGGCTGAGTTTAAATATGAAATTCAGTGTAAGAGATAGAGAAAGATTGGGCACAGAGAAATCTTTGAAAAAAAAGAGCCTGTTTTCACTGCACTCCTGCTCCTCCTGTGTGTGTGTGTGTGTGTGTGTGTGTGTGTGTGTGTGTGTGTGTGTGTGTGTGTGTGTGTGTGTGTGTTTGCCTGCTGCGTTGGACAGGCTTTAATAATTGACAGAGCTGCCAGGGAGGAGGCGTACACCCACAGATTCCCCTGTATACAAGGGATTCTTCTGCACACATGCGTATCTGTGTGTGTGTGGGTCTGTGTGCGTGTGTGTGTGTGCGTGTGTGTGTCTGTGTGCGTGCGTGTGTGTGTGCGTGTGTGTGTGTGTGCGTGTGTGCGTGTGCATGCATGTATCAGCAATCCCTTCCGACATCAGCTGCATTGGTAAAACAGAACAGCCAGGAGGAATCATGCTATTTTCCTTAATATACTGAAAGATATAAACAGTTAATTTGCCCTTGATCCTCTGCAGCTGTGGACAAATCAGGTTATTTTCAGGATCATCGATATAAACTTAATAAATTACACGCAATGATTTTTATGTCAGGTTATTACCTGGCTTAGACGCTACTACTTTATTACCATAGCACCTGAAAGTGGAGGTTTGGACAAAAAGTCTTGTTGTCCCCCCCATTTCAGTGCCAGTGACACTGTATGTATGGATTGCATAGTCCCCAGAAAATGCATCCTACTGACTTTGGTGGTTCCTCTGATGCCACCTTGAGGTTGAGCGAAACAGATTTTGAAGTTCCCCAGTAGACTTTATTATGACTTAAGGGATCCCCTGAGTTTTCCTCCTACTTTTCCAGCAGGCCAGTTACTACACTTATGTTTTGATTTATTTTTTTAATGGGTTGGCACAAAATTTGGAACAGACATTCATGGTTTCCAGAGGATATATTGAAATGAGTTTGGTGATAATCGGACGTTTCCCCTAGCGCTACTATGAGGTTGACTTTTTAGTTCTTTGTTGACATATCTCAACTACTAATGGATGGATTGCTGAAAAATGTGGTAAATGCATGCATGGTCCCCAGAGAATGAATTGTGATCATTTTGATCTCCTGACATCTAGTGCCATCTCGTTAAAATTCCTGCTTTGGTTTATGATGAAATGCCTGCAAAACAGTGTTAAGTGTTTGCCAGCTGACCGACACAGTCAACATGTAAACATGTTCTAAACATGAGTATGTTAGCGTTATCATTTTGAGCATGTAGCATGCTGATGTGAGCATTTAGCTCGAGCATAGCCTCATAGAGCTGCTGGCGTGGCTGCAGTCTTCTATTCTTAAATAATATATAAAAGTCGCAGTCTGTCGGGAGAGCACAAGGATAAGAGTTTCACAAAATGAACATGAAAATAAATACAAATGCCTTAAATGTAGTATGTAAATGGTGAGAGGAAAGTAGTATCTCATCATGATCCTTGTTAGAGGAATGAATTAATATTAATAGCTTTAGCATACAGTATCAGACTTATTCACATTTTCCCCTTTCCTCTCCTCTCTTTCATTCGTCATTACTATAATGAATCGTTATTGCTAATAGTTATTGCTTTGGTACATTTCCTCTCAGTTAGTGCCTAGATTGACATTAAAAACACATCTTTCTTAACCCGGTCTCGCTTTGCTCCTTTTCCATTCCTGTCACACATTGACTAGAGTAATGTTAGGAGGTCAGTGTCATTCAATTGCAATACCTGCGGCTATTTTATTAAAAAAGGACAAGTCCTTTATGATATTTTTTTATGAGTTTTATCTATATGTGGCTGAATGGGTGTGTGTGGAGTGCTACTGTGTGTAAGTAAAAAGGGAGACCAAGAAAGAGCATGAGTTAAGCACCAGATGCTATTGAGCTCACTGCATCTATTTTCAGCACATCTCCAAGCAGTCTTCTTCACTTGCTGTCAAGGTTAAGAGTTTCCTTGACTCAAAGATATAAATAAAATATACATGTGTTTGTGTGTGTGTGACAAACAAGAAAACAAACCTGCGTGTGGTCTGCTGAATGCACTGACATTCACCAACGCAGACTGAGGTCACACTGAGAAATTAAGTTTCACCTAAAACAATCCTTCACTCTATCTCTTCCTTCTGTGTCATACTCCGTCTCGCTCTCCGTGTGCGAAGCTGCCTGAAGTATGGAGATAAAACAGCTGCATCTTAATCTGTGGGTGGCATAAGCCTACAAAGAAGGCAATTAGGTTTATAATTTACAATTCCCTGGCCCTCCTATCTCTTCTACCCTTTCTTTTCCTCCTTTCTCACTTGCCCCTCCTTTCCACCCATAAATTAATGTCTTTATGTGTGTCATGTGTGTGTCCCCACAGAGCAGCACGAGCATTTGGAGAGTACCTGTCCCACACACACCCTGAAAACCGAAACGGATCAGGTCAGCGTCTCTGCCATCCGGCCATTTTGTCCATCCATTTATGCTGGTCTGCGTGTTCTTTTGTGGTTTTTAAGCGTCCCTCCACCTGCTTCACTTCATCCTCTGTTAAAATGCCAGGCTGCAATCATCACTGTATCACTCCAGCAGCTGATAACTGAAGACGGATGATGATAATATCCTGTGTCATCTGTCCTCTTCCCTTTTCCCTCCTCCGTGCTTTCCTTGCTTTTCAGCACCCTGGTGAATTTATCAGTATTTCTATTTATCTCCATTTTCCTCTTTTATATTCTAGCTCATCTTCTGTGTGAAACCTTGGTGGGTCCTGACCCGGAGTCACCAAGTGACACGGTTGGCCCAAACAACAACAACAACCACCTTCATCCGTGCTCCAACAACACTAAGGGCTCTGAGGACAACCCGGAGCCCGGCCTGGTGAAATCCCAGTTGGGCTTACTCCAGCCACCTCCCCCTGCCATCACCATTTCTACCAAGCCAGCACGGTTGTCCCTTGAGCGCAGCTTCTCAGCGGAGGAAGACAAACAAAAGTGTGTCGAGTGCACCCTGCAGCCCGCCCGCGTGTACACCATCACCACCCAGCACGGTATGCTGATGAGTGGTGGCCGAGGCAGCAAGGAGAGCCTAGAACTGGACGTCCTCAAGGAGAAGTCGGGGAGTGGAGGGGTGAGATCCAGGGGTGGTGGTGTAGTTGTTGGCGGCGGTGACCAACACCTCCACACTACCTTGATCCAACCCTCCACTTCCCCTTCCTCCACCTCATCGTCTCCAACCCAGTACCACCACAGCGGCGGCCGTGGCACCAGCCACCACCACAGTAACCACCACCACCACCACTCTGTCATGGGCACCAATGCGCCTTCAGGCAGTGGAGGGAGTAGCGGCGCAAGTGGAAGCGGCAGCAACCAGCAGCAGCAGACTCTAGCCATCGGCGGGCCCCACTCCCACCATACATCACACCACCACTCTCACCACCACCTGTCTCACGTCCCACTGCAGACTTCCGTCAGTGCCCACAACATCCGCGGCTGGGGCGAGGGTGGAAAAGGAGAGGCAGAGTGCAGCGGGCTGGCCTGTGACACGTGCAGTGGCGCCCCTTCACGGAGCCAGGGCTCCCTGGACCTCGAGAGCACATCTCGAGAGGCAGGCAAGCAGAACCGACGCCTAGAGCAGATGTGCAGTGTGGACCGGGTGACTGGGCTGGAGAGAGGTGAGAGGGCGGAGGACACAGAGAAAAGGGAGAGGCGCTGAAATCCAAAGGGAAGGCGCTGAGTGCGGTGGGGATGGGGGTTGGCAGCGGGGGGTTCATAAAACCCTGTGGCTGGGATTGGCGGTTTTGGTATCAGACCACAGATGAAATAGCATTTGAATACTTTTAAATCTTTCATACAAAAATACACACAGGGAGCATTTGGGAAGTGAAATCCAGTTGTTGTTTTTTTAAATACCATTTGACTTTCATATTTTGATGAAAGCATTCTTTCAATTTAAAGTATATTCGCTACAGTGTATGGACAAAATAACAAGAACACCTTACAATATTTCACAAATCATGATAATAAATGCCAAAACACAGGAAAAACTCAACAAAATTTAACAATACTAAGCATCAACAGTGTTGCTCACAGTGACAATTATAAATGCTGATGTTTAGCAGGTATAAGGTTAACTATATTCAACATCATAGTACAGCTGAGGCAGATGGGTATGTCATTGTTTTGAGTTTTACAAAAATGTATATTATTCTACAAAGAATTCTGCTTCATGATGGCCTTCAAAAATGAAAAATCAAAAAAACTATGTATTTGGTTTATCTTATTATTTTTATTTTAAGATTTATTTGGCAGGGACAATACACATCAATCAACATTGTAGTTTACACCGCCATGTAAATGTGACAGAGTTGGCTAAGAGGCTAGGTTTCATCTGTAGTCCCTGGGCAGGTCAATAACTTAGCAAAGCATAATAAAAAGGAAAAACGAGAAAGAAATAATATTAAGATTAACATTACATTATGAACTATAACTTATATATCGTTAATAGTTTTTAACTGAATTTTAACAGCAAAAGTCAAGCGATCACCAAAGTCACAAGTAGCCTATACATTGCCTGGGAACCATGAACATACACAAGTTTGCACACATCCATCTTGTAGATGTTGATGTTTAACTGGATAAGTGTTTTGACCTGTTTCCGACGCTAGAAGAAGAGTTATGGGGTCACCAGAGCCAGTAGGATCAATCCTCTGGGCACCATGGATATCTGAACCAAATTTCATGGCAATCCATCCAATAGACAGATATTTCTATCCCTTCAAAACACCACAGACTTCAGTTCAAAAATGAGACAGAGTTGAAACAACACACCAGCTAGACCAACAGAAATTGAACATTTTAAGCTTCACAAAAATAGTGGTAGTATTTATTGAGAGTTAATGGTGTTGGATTGTACACTGTGAGGTGTTCTTGTTCTTTTTACCATTTCCTGAGTGCATTTTAGTTAAATATTTAGACTCCATTTAAACTTGCTTCCTCATTAGTCCACTGTTTGTGACAGTTTAATTATGTGTTTGCAGGTAATAACTCTAGGTATCAATTCAGCAAAAAACTACTAACAAATCACTCAGTCTCTCCTAAATGCTTATTTAATATTTAATAGTTCATTTTTCATTTGACGTTATTTTACTTGAGATATGAACAAATTCAAAATATCTCAAAAACTGAAAGCACTGTAAAGCCAGTTTAACTTAGCCTTCGATTAATTAAAGTGTTTAAAAAACTTTTTCAAATCTATTTCTTCTCAGGTCTGGTAGGGTTGAAGGTTTTATGTTGGATGTGACGTGGTGGTCTGTATTTCTGACTCTTCGTCTCCCCGTCTCTCCCCTCTGCTGTCTCTTCCTGTATGTCTCCCTCTCTCCATTTGTGGAGTGGTGCACTGTGAAGTGCTGGTGCTGTCACCAGCTTTGTGCTTTCATATTTCTAAAATATTTATTACGACATTTGCCGATATGATTTTTCTTCTTCTTTTTTCCTTAATTAACCTTGGAATCATCATTCTTCTCTCTAAATGCAGAGGACACCAACTGGTTCCCCAAGGAAAATATGTTCTCCTTTCAAACTGCCACCACAACCATGCAGGCGTGAGTATCCAACCTTCAAACACACATGTACACAAACACACAAACATGCACACAGTCACAAATGGTGCATCTACTGTCTGAAAGGTCAGAGTTAACGGACCATACCAATGTTTTTGCATATTTTAGTCCATTAACTACTAATTTCATGCTTTACATTAATGCCACCTATTTTACATAGCATGCTATAGGCTTTTAGATTGATTTGACCTTCCAATCTACTATTGATTTTCACTTCAGTAAGCTATAAAACTCATCAGCTTGCACATCATGAAAGCTTGCTCAAAGAGGACAATCCATCATAGGGAAGAGTTTGTCAGTTCCCATTTTTTTGTTTCTGTTTTTTACATTTAAATTATTGATGCATAGCAGTGCAGTTGCAAGCAGGGTTACTTTTTAAAGCTCTCCTTGTTGGTGCATTTGAGGGCAATTTGACATTCAAGGAGCTGCAACACATGAGCCAATTCTAATCATCACCTCCACAACGTCCAAGTTTCAATGTTTAGTTTTTAGAAGTACACGCTGTTTGTAATTAAAATACAGGTGATAAGTTGTCGACTAGGGAGCTTCAAGCATCTGCATTTTTTAAAATAGTGTTTAGAGTGTTGAAACAAACCAATTATCCCCTTCAAACAAAAATGCATACTTGCATACAAAAATGCTTGGCAGTAATGGAAGATATTTGCAGCCTAAGGTTTATGGGCAAAAAGATGCAAAATCCAACATCCTTTTTTCTATAAAAGTTGTAAAAGTTCTTGTGAGCATCTACGTGGGCATGACAGTGATCTGAGACGCTGTTTTATGATGACCTGTAGCTGTAAAAGATATCTTAGGTTCACAACCACTTCACATTAAAAAACGCTTTCCTTTTCATTCCCTCAGTTTCCTGCAATTTGTTTCTTTTTTTTCAAACCTATTTTTATTTTCTCTTGGTGTTTTTCACTTTTCATCTTGGATAAAGCATGTTTAGAGCACAAAGCTCTATTCGGTAAATATATAATGATGTTCATTTGGCCCATTAAATAATCACAGGCCATTAGCGATTAAGTGGCATTATGAGAAGACTTTTTATATATATTTATATAATGTCTATTCTCATTATGCCTTTCCCAGGTCTTCCTCTTTGTATTTTGAACTCTAAACTGTTTTTTTTTCTCTCTCTTTCCACTCTTCTTGCATGCAAATGAATCTCGGGACACTCAAAACAGGATATCGTGAGTATTCTTTCCTGCTTGAACTGTTTTTCTTAGCTGGCTTTACCTCTTTTCCTTAACTGCTGTTGCTTAACTTTGTTGTCCACCATTTAACCTTCATCTCTGGGCTGGGTGGTTGATTCACAGCCGAAAATAAACTGAGCATAATAACAATATCCAGGCAGTATACAGTATAGTATACTGTATACTGTGTGTGTGTGTGTGTGTGTGTGTGTGTGTGTGTGTGTGTGTGTGTGTGTGTGTGTGTGTGTGTGTGTGTGTGTGTGTGTGGTGTATCAAGTTGAAAGCTTTTCTTGTTTGGACCACGTACAGCAGAAGAGTCATTCTTTGATTGATAGATATGGACAGTCAGGTAAAGTGCTGCCATTTTGACCACAAATAATGTTTTTTAATTCAAGTAAAAAAACAAAAAAGGGGGGGGGGGGGAATTGAGTTATAGGATTTTCATGCAACCGCAGGGATAAAGTCCAGTGTAATCCACTGCAGCAGAGTAAATCTGCCAAAATGTCTGTCTGTGCGTTGGCTGACCTGCACCCTGTCAGCTCACACGCACCCAGCAGCTCTATCGGTTTGGCACACAGACTCACCCTCACTTTTTGTGGCAGTCATGTCAGCTCTCTAATCCTGCTGCACAGCCGTCGCTAATTATCACTGAATCTGTGCTGGCCGACTTTACAGTAGCAGTGTTTTGGAACTGATTGTGGCAACTGCGACTCTGGAGAGTTTTGTTAAGAACATGTATTTATAGTGCTTACATGATCTCTAGTGCCTTCTGCACTGATAAAACTATTTCATCAGTCTGTAGTTTAAAAAGAAGTGAACTATCAGTCAGTTTTCAGATATGGATTCAATAAGTTCCAGAAAACTTTAGTGGTTAAACGTCCAGTATGAAATGTGTTGCATGCGGATCGCCAACTACTGTTGAAGAAGTAGGTAAAGCTAAGCATATAAATCCTAACGTTAATAATAGCAATAATGTATTATGACTAAAACAAAACCTTGACATTTCATACTTCACACCACCTGCTCCAACCACACCTCGCTTAACTAAACCCAACTAACCCAAGCTCTGGCTGCTAGCTTAAAGTAAATATTCAGTCTTTACTTAAAATACTTGCAATAATTAAAAGATTTAAGGCTGGCAATATATTCTACGTTTTTCTTAGTGTCAATGAATACCATGAAAAGACCAACAAACTAACATCCTGCTAACAGGTTTTGTCTGGGTTGTTTTATCTATTATAGCTAATTCATCTGCTGTTGGCAAATACTATCAAAAGCACACTGCGTTGCACTAGGTGACGTTTTCCCTCATTTCGATGCACATGTGTAGCGTAGGTTTATTTTGAATCAATCCCACGTAACACTATCATGGGTGGTGTAAATACTCACTAGTGCATCAAATGCATATTAGTCCATGGTTGAAAATTGTCCCCAAAAATGCAGTCCTGTTGTGAGTGACTGTTACTAATTACAAAGTGCTGCAATTTCAGTAAAAAGTTCCCCCTTTTATACTTTATATTTGTGACATGTTCTTTATATTTGTGTCTTCAGTTTGTACAGATGGAGGGTGAGTAGCACAGACTAACGCACAGTGGTTTTTGGTGTTTAATAGGATTTGTTCACACCAGGAAAATATAGAAAAAAGCCAGCCTTATCCTTTAAAAGGATATTTGATTTTTGGGGAAGTTTTTACCGGCTACTTTCCACTACTTACCCAGAATCAATGTACCCTTATTTTATTTGAGTATTATAAAATACAACAACTTTGATGTTGAGCACGCTTGGAAATGCTGCATCTCTAGCTCTATCTGTGCTATGGACAAATGTTCATCAGCTTCACAGGATTTGTCAGGTCGCACCTTTTCTGGTTAACAGTTAAGTCTGTTGAAGACGTAACCACTCATTAAAAGTGATGCATTTCACACCATGTTTGTATTTTGACACATAAAAGTCCGCCATGGCCCGAGTGGCATCACTTCATTCTAGCCAAAACATTTCCCAAGTTTCAGTGTGACAAAATGTAGCCATGATAAATTAACGCCAGGTTTTAAATAGGAAGTAGGAAATGCCCAGCATTAGAAAATGCACACTTTTTTGAGTGGAGCTGAAACAAGCTCAAACCTCAACATACATTTAAATTGCAGATAAAGATGTATAGCAAGCATTCATGTCTAAATCTGGGAAAGTATGAGGAATGTGAAAATTCCCCAAAAATGAATAATCCCAGTTAGAATTACATCTCAAGTGGAACGAGTGAAAAGGCAAGAGGTCAGAGGATTAGCGGTTCTGTTGGAAGACGGATCATATCACATGCAGACTGGCCCATTTGTTGCAGGGGTGAATAGGAAATATGATTTAAGCTGGTGATGTTATTTGACTTTCTGGTCTGGTCTAGCTGCTGCCTAACTACAACAGCCCCCCCTTCACAGCCAAATAAACCCTGCAGCTAAAAACACTGGCATCAGCCTCCCTGTACTGCCCCTACCCCTCGCTACACCAGCATTCCCCTCTCTCATCCCTTTAATACTGTGCCACGTCCTGGCAGGGCTTTCCGGGGATTTGTTCGGAGAAAGAGGAGAGAGAGAGAGCAGGATTCGGCAGAAGTCATCCAGAGGTACGAAGCATCCCCTGCCAGGCTGTGCTTTGCTTGAGTGCTGTTTGCACTCGTTTCTGCCTATAGCTCCGTTGTCGCGTATTTACAGCCGTGTCTAATCTGACTAAGCCAAAGAGTCAGAACACAGCACTTGAAGGTGTGAGGACGTCAGCAGCTCTCAAAAAGGACCAAAAAGGATCTGCTTACTGGATGCCCCGCTACAGTGCCCCCAGTTTCTAAGCCAGATTTGTACTGCCAGTATCAGCAACAGTGAAGTTGATTTTTATTGTTATACAATAACTAAAAAGATCAAAAGGGGTGCATATGGGTGGTTCAGATCTACTCTGGCACTCCTAGATTGTTTGCAAACTCACACCTAATCTGTAAGGAAATTGTTTTTTTTTTTAAGTTGGGTTGCAAAATCTGACATTAAACACCTTTAGCTGTAATGGTACCAAAAATTAAAAAAAATAAATAAATTAATACTAGGAAACAGAGTGAGATTCTGTAAGAGTTGGAGAGGTGATGACATCAGTAACAAGTTCAGTACCAACCAAAGCAGTTCAGCTATCCCACTCAGGCCCAGATGCTCTGTCACACAGGGGCAGATGGTGAATGTGACACCAAGCAGTACATCTCAATTACTTTGACATCTCGGTCTCATCCGTCTGCAGTGTCATCGTTGTGTTATTTCATCAAAATGAGTGATTCAACATGAGGAAAAAATAGCAGTGCCAACTTTTAGAAACATTCGCCTCCTTGTTCTTAAATCCATTGGGACATAAAAATCCTATGTTTACCTGAAACCAGATGTTGGTTATATTTTATAAAGCTAAAGCAGTAAAATTTTAGAATGCATGTTCATTAATTAGCAACTTTGATCTTTTACCCATATTAAACTGGGTATTTGACCACTGAAAAAAATCAAACCAAAAAAACCTGCTTCAAGTGGATGAATTTGAAAATGCTGCTTTTGGGTTTCACGGAAAATTATTCGTAATAAATAATTCAACATTTATAGATGATAGTATTTGGTGTAATCCCGACCTGGTGAAAGATATTTTTCACCCTTATTACTCTGTCACCAACAAATGACAGCAAAAAGCCTCTTTGCAGACACCTTGGATTCCTGCTTGCTCAGGATTTAAACTTTTTTTGTCATTTCTATCTGGATGACTTCAAGAAAGTAATAAAAACATCAGCATGGATGGAAAACTTTTGACACATAAACAGAGTTTTCTAATGCATCTACATTAGTAAAGACATGGCCTATAAGCCACAGAGCGGTGCCGAAGATATTATTTTCATAGAGTAGCGGTTTTCAGGCAGCACTTCTGTCAAGTACCAGTGAAGACAGAGGATGATCCTCATCCTCTCATAGATAAGGCAAGGAAAGGCAGGTTTATTTATTAGGCGCATTTCATACACAATGGCAACTCAATGTGCTTTACATAAAACAAACATTTAACAGTAAGAATTGGAAATTTAGAAAAACATAAAAACATGCAATTTGAGAAATAAAAATAAAACCCAATAATAGTAAACACATGGAAACATTAAAACCTACAATTACAGTGATTTCAGTTCTGCTGGTAGTTTGTTACAGTTGTGTGCAGCATAACAGCTAAAAGCTGCTTCACCATGTTTAGTGTGAACTCTGGGCTCCACTATCTGACCTGAGTCAGTAGATCTAAGAGCTCTACTGGGTTTATATTCTACTAACATGTCATTCATGTATTCTGGACCTAAACCATTCAGTGATTTGTAGACCAGTAGCATAACTTTCAAATCTATTCTATAGCTGACTGGGAGCCAGTGTAAAGACTTTAGAACTGGAGTAATGTGTCTGATCTCTTTGTTCTGGTTAAAACTCGAGCTGCAGCTGTTTAATGTTTTTTTTGGGGTAGTCCAGTCAGAAGACCGTCACAGTAGTCGAGTCTATTGGAGATGAAAGCATGAATCAACTTCTCATGGTCTGTTTGAGACATAAAACCCTTCACTCTGGATATGCTCTTAAGCTGATAGAAGGCTGTTTTGGTGATTGATTTGATATGACTGCTGAAGGTCAAATCTGAGTCTATCAGCACGCCAAGGTTTCGGACTTGGTCGCTAGTTTTTAGAGAGAGTGACTCGAGAGCAATCCTCTTCTCTTTATTGCCAAAAACAATTACCTCAGTTTTGTCCTAATTTAATTTGTTACTTGCTCTAAACAGATGACTACAGTCCGATACAGTCATTGGACTGTAGTCATCATAAGACAGCTGTTGCTCTGTGTGTGTGTGTGTGTGTGTGTGTGTGTGTGTGTGTGTGTGTGTGTGTGTGTGTACTGGTGGACTGAAAGAAGACAATTTAAACCACAGTTATAAACAACAGCAATGCCAAAAGAAAAAAGTCAAAGAACCATTTTGGCATTGCTCTTAATCACCCCTCGTTATCTCAGAGTGCTTTTTATCATGGAAAAAGCAGATTTTCCCCCTTGCGCTCTTTGATTTTAGATGTTCACTTCCCTGTTTTATCATGCATAAAAATCTCTGAACAACAAACCTAATTCTTTCCTTCCGATTTTTCAGAAGTCTGTGTTTGTAGCAGTGCTGCCTATACCTTTGTCTGATCAGCCATTTTAGATGTTGCTGTCCATGCCGTTCCTCTTAATGTTCATGTTTTCTAAAACTAAATGCATCATTCAGTACCCTGCTTATACTCTCTTATACAGTATCACTACTGTTTCATAAACTGAGCGTTGACTGCATCATAAAAAATTTCTTGGCCAGACAAAGACCAAACCATATAGCTCATTAAAACAAAGAGATGGAGACAGTGAGGAGAGAAAGAGGAACAAAATTGAACCAATACAGGTGTGACCAATGTTTCTTCTTCAAATTAAGATCATTTCAATATTAAAGGAAGGCAAGGAAAAGGAGATACAATGGCAAGTGCACATTTATAATAAAAAGATGCAGTCTGCAAATATTACAGTTATATTTTAATGAACACATTTTGTGTTAAAAATACTGAAAAGCAGTAAAAACACCCTGAACACCTTTCTTTCCGTGGCGAGTCCAAATATGAACATTATTTTAAGGGAGAGTTCACTTGTTTCAAATTGTATTATATTGGTTGATGGATAGCAGAAATTGGAGCCCAGAAAAGTAATACACGGAATACAATCAGTTAAAGTAAAATATGCAAATTATGGGTGAAAATAAGAAACATATCATACATTTAAGTATTTAGTTGTGAGTTACCGAGAGATAGAGGAAGAGTCTCAGAGGAGAGAGGAAGGACCTGTCAGATTGTCTTCAGCTAGAAGTGGAGGTGGACACGGTTTTCTTACATTTCCTCCCTTTCTGTCTAAATCTCATTAACTGTCTCCACACCTCTCCTTTGTAGGCAGCTGAGGTTTGAACACAGGTTGGAAAGATCTGTCCGACTGTGTTTAAGATCCCTTCATCAAAGTTAACATTGATGTCACTTATATGTAATTAGTACTGCATTATATTTGCTCCTTATTAGACCGTATTTTGGCATGGCACCATTTGTTTTGCCCATGAAATTAGCAGTGGAATTAATTGTTTGATGTTGCAAGTGAACTGTTGCACTGCTGGAGTTTTCAAATGGAAGCAAACCAAGGACAAAAACACACCAAAGATTATGCTCCCCCCATTTTGTGTTCTATTTTTATGTGCTTCTCTACCGCCAGATAAATATGAATGTATTTCCCAACACGCACACACACAGACATCATTAATCATGAGTACTGCCTGGAAGCTTGGTGTGCTGATACTATGTGTAAATAATAATAATACATTTCATTTGTACCACACTTTTCATTCATGGTGAAACTCAAAATGTTACATGGGAGGGCGGCAGGAAGATAAAAGGATGTTTATCTGGGACTCTTGCATAGAACATCATGTCAGGATCAGGCAGCAAGTCACAGAAGAAGTACACAAGGCTTATTGCTTTGTTGTTATTAAAGGCACTAAATGGTGTTCAAGAGGAACATGCTAATGTGCTGTCTTTATATTTATTAATTACAGACTCCATATGGTTTCGTCACTTTACTGTTGCTATAAGAGATATGAAAACCCTTGACGACTCTTAGAAGGTTTAATAAGTGGCAAGCAAATTATTATTATAAGAGAAACTGCCTCACAAATGTTGTAGCCAATCATGTCAGCTAAAACATGCTTTCTTTGACAGGTTGATTTGTTCTGTCTTTAAAACTACTGTTCTTTAAAACTACATTTTACTAATGAAGTCAACCACGGATGGAAAGTGATTCTTGTATGATCATGCAACCAGTACTGGAACAAAAAAAATCTACTTATCTGTATTGATGCATGCCAGTAATGAGAAGCATATATCTTGCTTACTATTCTTAAATAGCAATATCAGTGATCCTTACCAAAATGTGTTGGTTTTATGTTTATTTAAAATATTGACCAATTTATCACCATCAAATATTGATATTGTATCGCCTTAAAAAATAAATCCTGTATATAGTAGGGTTTGTGACTCGCATAAAAATTAGGGTTGCACCAATTACGCAAACTGGATCATTATGGGCCCCTGATACTGACCTTAAAAAGCAGATCCAGTGTTGGCTAGACATGACTAATGCACATTAAATGTAATTTTGCTGTCAGATATAAAAGTGAATGTTTCCTCTAGCAGTTACATTCACTCAGTTTTTAGCTCTATAGCCTCTCTGGCCTCATGTTACTTATATAAAAATGATTACGACAAGTTCTATGCAGTGAGGTATACATATTTAAAATGTAGATTAATGTGGGTTAGATACCCTGAGGTGAAGTATTGAAGGAAGAAGTTAGATCTGTGCATCCTTAAAACAATTTAGATCCATCAATAATGAACTTGGCCAAATCACAGCTGTGTTGAACATCTAATTTTCTTGTAAAAAGTACAGACACAGACACTAATGTGCATCAATTTGATGAAACAAATTCTCTAAATTTGCTTCTGATGTGTTTCCACTCAGAGTAGACTCATCAAAACTACAGAATAATAATGTAGGGTTTCCCTTTGGCTGAGTGAATCTCCCATGTCTCATATCTACACTATTAACGCCCATGAAGGGAGTTATTTTCATCATGTAGTACATTACACCCACATTGCTCTTGTGACCAGTGTTTTTTCACTCACACTGACAAGGAAATGTGTATATTTACCAGATTTATCTATAATTATCTTTTTTTTTTAAACTTCTTTTATAAAAAGATGCTTGAGACTAAACCTTTTTCTTATTGTCTTGCATTGTTTTATTTCCCACCCACCCACCCTTTCCTCTTTCTCTTCTTTACATTTTGCTTCCTCCTCTGTCCTCCGTTTTCCCTCCTCCACTGTGACTTCTCTACCCACAGGAACTTCCGGAAGCATCTTCGGATGGTGGGCAGCAGAAGGATTAAAGCCCAGAGTGAGTCAGAGATGTTTGTTTGTGTGTGTGTGTGTGTGTGTGTGTGTGTGTGTGTGTGTGTGTGTTTGCTCTAATTGACTGTGATGTTGTTCACCACGCCATCATCCGTGTGATTGTTTTTCTGTTTTCTGGTGTGTTTTTTTGCATGTGTGTGGCCCCCAAATGCTGCTGCTGATGCTGCTTTTCTGGGATTTATAAACGCTCTGTGGCAATTTCTTGAGAGTCAAATGTTTATCAGTGTGTGTTGGATTAGCCGGCAGTATGACTCTTTGCATGTGTGTATGTGCGCGTGTGTGCATGTGTGAATGAATGCGTGTGTAAGCTGTAGGTGGTCTCTTCCTGTTGCTTCGCTATGAATGTTTGTTTTAAAGTCTGGTCAGTTGCAAAGTTTAAAGAAAACACACTGCAGTATATTTTTAAAAGGAGAATAAAACAAAGTAATGATTTTTTTTTAATGAGAGGATGTGTGCCTGTATGTGCGTGTACGCACATGCTCAACTGAGTGTCACTGGTTGGAATCTAAGACAATTAAAAACATAATGTTATGGATTCTGTTGTAAGGATTGGATGCAGATTTACCGACAATGGAGTGTAACCTTGTAATGTGACGAAGCTATCTACTAACAGTTTTGACCTTTTTTCTGGCATACACACCTTTATTGACAGTAGAGAGACAGGAAATCATGGGAGAGAGGGGGGTGTGACATGCAGCACGGGTTCCCCCGGCCGGGACTCGAACCAGGGTCTGCTGTGTATGTGGCATGTGCTCTTAACCACTTGACCGACTGCGTGCCATGACCTGGAAAATGTAACGGAGACAAAATGGTGAAGGACAAAGAATAGTTAAATGGATAAACATGGCTAGTTGTTCTATTATGCAATGAGTAAGAGGTTGGGTTATATTTGTATTTGTGTCCAGTACAGACACAGCACCAAGGTGACAAGTCAAAAGTGTTAAAACAATGTACCAATGATTTTATTGCAAATAAAACATTTAGTAGTTTTTCCATGTTTACACACCAAAGACTTACTAGTAACACAAAAATTGGCAATTCGATTGCAAATTTACTTGACCTTTTGTGGTGAAAATGGTGGAATTTATTAAGTTTTTGTTGAAGCCATTACTTTCTGGAGCAGTACTATGAAGTCAGAATGGAAAGTGTAAAAAAGGTTTATGATTAGTAAATGTTTACATTATTCTGAATTTTTCATTTAAGAAAACAAAGTTCAGAATATCAAAATGATCAAAAGATGCTGATTTTGATTTAACCAGACAAGTCTGAACTCAATAAAATACAAATGTGTCATCTATCATTACAGACATCAATTGTCCAAATGATGTAACATTTACAGACATTTACTAAAACCCAAATTCTTGTTTATACTGACCATTGACTGTATGTAAAAATACATCTCTACTTCCTGTTACTATGCAAAAGTGAAGTCAAAATATCTAGTTTGAGGGAGCTGCCATCTTGCTTGTGTGACGTCATTTGGAGCCACAGTATGGTTGGGCAGGGGGATGACAGGCCAGGGGACACGACCCTCAGTCACCCCAATCCCTAATAGAGGTTTGAGAGCGGCTGTCACAGATGACAATCTTGAAGTCACACCCCCTTTTTATATCGTCAAATAACTAATTTAAAAAAAAAACTTAGCAGAAAAATGAGCACTTACATCATAGAACACACAGTGTGATAAGAGGAACTTAAAATGACAGAAAAAAAGATTTGCTTTGTACTTTGATTTTTTAGTTTGGCTCATGTGTCATCCGCTAACCTAAAGGGGGCGGGACTTATGACATATACTTCCGCCAGCCACCAGGGGGCGATCGAGATGTTTTGCTTCACTTCTGGGGAGGTGTCATGACTTCCATATTAACACACAGTCAATGCTGCTGACAGTAATGTCAAAGTTGTTCCTCACCTCAGACTCTCCTTGCTGCGAGGAGGAACTTGTTCTCTTGCAGATCAAACATAGCTTTGGGCAAACTGATTTTCTCCTTATCGCCACAGAACATGGTGAAATGGCTGCAGTGTTTCATGCGTTGGGTTACGTCAAATAAAATAAATGGTGTATAAAGTGAAGCTGCCCTAATCAAGCCTGGGGGAATAACGAGAAACCATCAATCAGGTTCTGAAGGTTTTTTTTAGCCAGGTTTATGCATTTGTGTTGTTGAGATCACTTTAAGCATTATCTTTTATTTCTAGAAAACAACCTTGTAATGCCAGTATCATAAAATAATTTCCTTGTGATCATCAACGAAAGATTAACTTTATGAATGCTTTAGATATTAATGAAATGAAATGTTGCCTGAAAAGAACAAGCTGATATCGGCAGCATCATGAATATTAAAAGCATTAGCGAGGACCCACCAGCCTAGAAACTACAGAGGCCAAAAAATATGAGGCCTTGAGGGACATTGTTGATTAACTGTGTCAAACACTTTCAAGTAGTCTAAAAATATTCTTGAGAACAGTGATTACTGTTCAAGCAGAACTGATTTTATCAGGAAGTTGTAGCTCAGCTCTGTCTGTGAAACAAGAACTGTCTTTTTAGATCCAAGCGGATGATCATACAGAAAGGAATTTGAGCAGCAGGATGCTTTATATTGTTGTTGTACTGAATGTTAGCATCTTTGGTGTGTGTGTACAAACTGTGTGAATGTGTATTTGTACATGCAAACATTGGCGTGTGTGTTTGTGCAGAGGAGGGATAGCATTGTATGTACACTATATCTGTGCACTTGTAGCTGCATCCACCTTTGCACTTGTGTGTGTGTGTAGAGGAAAACAGCGGTGTACGGTCTTGTTAGTATGTGTGTATGTGCCGCGGTGTGTGTGTGTGTGTGACTATCTCTCCCCGCCTGCACTAGCATTCGCTGAACGTAGATCGAAGAGTTTCAGCCGTTCCTGGAGTGACCCCACCCCTGTCAAGCCTGACTCTCCTCATGAACCCAGAGGCAGTGAGTGGACACACACTCACACACACACACACACACACACACACACACACACACACACACACACACACACACACACACACACACACACACACACACACACACACACACACACACACACACACACACACACACACACACACACACACACACACACACACACACACACACACACACAGTGTACAGACATAAATGGTGCACAAACTCTGAAGTAAGCAAACCACATTTACTAATTTTGCTACTCAAACATGGACATGCATTTTGTCCATATTTTTGCAGCTAAATTTGCATCAAAGTTGAGAGGAAACAAAACAAATTAGCACTGAAATCAAGAACAGATTCATGAGCATAGAGCAAACTCAGACAGTATGCAAGGACAATCTTGTGAAATATTTAAGCCTGCAAGTTTTATTTTAAATGACAGCAAGCAGTGAGGTTTTCTGCTTGGTAAGTTTTGTCCTTTTGTATACCAGCATGCAAACTTAGTAAAACTTGACCTGAATCTGTTAGATGTATATCCTAATATACTCTTACTACATGTTGAACTAATTCTCACTGTGGTTTCCTTTATCTGCAAACAGAACTGTAAATGAAATATAATCCTAGCAGCCAGATATGTCCTTTTGAAAATGCTGATCACAAATTGTTGAAGTGCCCTCTCATGTTTTCAAGTACTTATCATCTGACAAAAACAGCTGCAGAGAAAATTGTGAGCGTACATTTTGAACAATGCACAAGCGTGTGATCATAAATTAGGGACCCTGTCCCTTTGTGTCATCATGTCTTGACTTGCAGATTGATGACAGCTCGAGTTTTGCTTTGTGCTCGCTCTCTATTTTTGTCATGAATTAATTTCCATACACAGGTGGCTCAGGCGGAGTCGAAAGTCTCTTAGTAACATATTCTGCTAATTAACACTTTGATATATGAGCATGAGCTGACTTGCAGTACAGCTGCAATGAAGTCAAATCATCTGCAGCCTTAATTAAGGTCCATCATTAAAAAAACAAAACATATTTAATAAAAACATGTAAAGTAAATGAATCAAAAGTTTGGACACGCCTTCCCATTATTTTGAATAAGGAAGTGTGTCCAAACTACTGTATTTAAAAAACATGTTTAATATGTCAAAGGAATAGACTCAAAAATCACATAAAAAAGCACAGAAAGCATTAACTGAGAACAGAGAAGTGACAAACATACTAACTAAACAGAATAAGGGTGATCAATACTATCAAGTTACTGCAAAGGTCTAATGTAAGTACAAATGTGAGGTAGTTGTACCTAACTTCTATTTTCACTTCCATTATAAAATATTTATCTGATGGTTGTAGTTACCAATTCAGATGTTAAATTCAAATCACATAAATTAATCACGCTCCTTCTGCCATCTGTTCTGTCCTTATTTCTTCCTTTTCACTTTTGTTAATTTCCTTTCTCCGCTGATCTAAAGTCATGAAAATCCCAAAAGTGTTTCCACCCAACAGCAAAATTAAACTTTTGATTTGCATGTCTGCATACATTTTCCTGCTATACTTATTAACTTTAATAATAGTAATAATGCATTTTATTCATAGAGCACTTTAAAAGTATTCAAATAACCTTTATATGTGTTAAAAAGTTTAACTATCTAACCAACTACTTTATTATTTTCCTATTGTGATATTGACAATTTAACTATTATAATAAGTATTTTAAGACTTCTTGCAATATTGACACAGGGAAGACAACCTAATATGTCCTACCTTTTTATCAGTGCTTGAAATGGTGATTTTCTTACTTGAAAGTTAGACACTTAGACCATTGTGTCTGCAACCTGTAACAACAGACCAAATAGGACTCTGAATATGACAACATACAACAAATCCGGTGGATCTTTCTGTTGCATAATGGTGACATTTAATCATCATGCTTTCCCAGCACAGTTCCTGGTTTTCACAGATCAAAGACAGAGAACTAAACTTGCAGGACCCTTGCACATAAAACACACCATCACACTTACAAACTGACTGTCTCTGCTGTTGACTCTGACCCTGTCCATCTGTCTCCCTCTGACCGTGGGTCTTTCTTCAACTTTGTGATGGTCTCTCTCTCTCTGTGAGTATGTCTTCCAAAATGGAGTGTGCGTCTCAGTCCGAGTATGTCCGCTGGTAAAGAGGTTTATTCGACAATGTGTGTCTTCAGTGTTTCTAAGAGGCTTTGAATGGATGAGTCAACACAGACTGGTTGCATGTGCTGATGTTGATGTCTGAAGTTGGAGTATCTGTGGTTTTATGTTTTTTCTCCACCTCCATCTTCAATGTTTCTGTGTTTCAGAGTGTGATGAAAGATAAATGAACTGTTGACGACAGTCTAATGGTGTGGTTGATGCCACGTAGTCCCTCTTTCATGAGGGAAAGGTATTGTTCTCTGGAGGAGCAACTTTAATTGTCAATTTTGCTTGTCATTTTCTCTTTTCTCTCCTTTTCAACTGCAGTTTCCCCCAGACACCTACAGTGGTGTTATTGATACCAACATAGATATTTGAGAGTTCTTTTTTTATTTTTTAAATCAGCTTATGTTTTTTTTTGACATTTAATCAGAAACATTTTTAATAATAATCCCTTACATTTTAAAACATCTATTTTATAATCGTTAATTAAACTTGTCACTGCTTTCAAGTGGGCAAATTATAGCAACAAAGTTTCTAAATGATCTCAAAGATATTTTGGCATTTGTCTACGACAGAATGGCTTCATAGTAAGCTCATCATTTAAGAAGACTGGACTGGACTATAAGCCTCTTAATTTTGAGTTATCATCAGGAAATCACAGGTGCTACTAATAACATTAACAATGGCTCTGTTCTATTTAAGTGTCCCAGTCACACCTGTGCTTTTCCTATTGTAGCATGCTAAAAGATCTATTGTACAATAAGATTAAGGCAAACACATATAAAGTAATAATGCTGGAACCATCCTGCTATCCTTTGGCTAACATTGTAATTAAACTATTGAGAAACAGCATTTAAGATTATTAACCGTCAAATCAGGAATAACAATACCAGCAATTATAACAATTTACTGATGTGTTTCACAGCAGATATTTTGATGTCTCAAAGCAGGAAACACATTAATGATGGATCCAGTCCATTTAAGTGTCCCAGTAGGCATGAAGTTTATGATATTAACTCTGCCATGTTAAGTCAAAACCTCTGGTGTGAATAAGCTTTATTCTCTTCTTATGTTTTATAGCACCTCTTAGAATAATTGTTGCTTCTATAGAACAAATGAGTTTGATACCACATTAATAAATCCTCCTCCAGGTGTGAAATAATTAAACAGCTGTGCATTGCCACTGATAGGGAGCCACAGGCGCATTCAATTACTGGAAAAATAACTTTATCAAGGCTGTGGTAAATGGTTCACATGAGTGGACTTGAATGAAGATAGCCAGAGTGTTAGCTAACATTAATTATGATACATGTTTTTTGAGTAATGTTGCAACTTAAAAACAGATACTATTTAGTGTTTATAACATGCTCATGGATAAATGTAGTGTGTTAAATATATGATTCCTGCTTAGAATAGCCACCCTCTGATCCCAGTTAAGTTTTCATAGCTCTTCTTGTTAGCTGATGCCTGAAATCCTGCTGCCACACTCACTATCAATCACTATTTTTCTGCGTCTGCCAGCTGTCTCTTCTTCTCCCTGTTCCATCTGTCATTTTCTTATGTCACCACAATTATTAACATTTTTCCCCTCCTCCGCACTTTTTTTCTACTTCCTGGTCACACCCTTTCTCCACCCCCAGCTTTTTCTCTCTCTAAGTCACCTTTCTTGCCACCTACCCCTTACGCCTCTGTAAACACCCTATTAGTTGGAGTCAGTTTTCTCAGCAGTATATTATACTTTCTTCTAGGTGGAGACCTGCAGACCTCCTGTGGTAATCTTGATGAGGGCGGCCTCGATGACACTAGACTGGACTGGGAGGAGGAGAGAGAGATGGAGAGGCTGGCCTGTGAGGGAGACGACTTTGTACCTCCCAAAATCATGGTAAGAGATGACCATTATAATGATCTGCAGATTATTTAATCAAATCCCAACGTCTGTATTTTGATTATTGGGCCACCGGATGAGGAGCCAAGACTCAGCAGGGACCTTGAAATACAAAATCAATCAATACTAAATTCATTATTAAAGTATTCAAAATCAACTTTAGTCAGTCATCATCTTATTTTCTAAAATCTAAAACAGCACCACCTTGGATTAAACTGCACAGGTGCTGCTTGATGTGATAATACATCCTTGCTGGTGTATTGTCCTGCTAATGTTTTGTTTTTCTGATGGTCTCAGTATGTGTTCACAATCTTCTCTTTTCTATGAAACACTACGATTCCCTCCATTTTCTAATTCCCCCCTCCCTCGACCTTTCCCCACATCCTACTAAATCAATCTTTCCTCTCCCTCTGGTCTCAGCTGATCTCCTCTAAGGTCCCCAAGGCAGAGTACGTTCCCACCATACTCCGCAGGGACGACCCCTCCATCATCCCTATACTCTATGTGAGTCTATCACACTGAGACACAGACATTATGAGCTGTAACATTTCACTGTATTAAATGATGTTTTAATGTGGATGTCTTCTGTACTCAGGACCATGAACATGCAACTTTTGATGATATTTTGGGTAAGTATAGCACTAGTCCTGTGTATTTTTCTACAGTATTTGTTAGTTTTTACCTTTGTTACATCTTATTCTTACTCAATAAGTCATTATTATACAAAAGAATGAATCAATTACACTAGAAAATTATCAATGGAAGATAAATAAAATATGAAAAATTAAAATTGCAACAACTGAAAATGTTGTTGTTCAATGTATGTTCAGCTCATAAAGAAGGCATTAGTAAAATAAGTAACAAGTAAAAAGAAACATAATCACTATTAAAATAAAGCCATAGATTTGAAAGTATACCTTACATGCTGTCTATAAGAGAGATTTAAAATATGATATCAAGAGAAAATGACTCACCTTTAATCTGGAGTGTGCAATAGTTTACCTGAAGATTGGAGTTGGAACTCTGACTCATACTGTGGGACTTAATTGATCAGAAAAATAGCTAGTAGCTAAACCTTGTCTGCAGTCCAATCTCCCAAAAAAGTAGATCTGGCTAATCCAAAATGAATTCAATATTTAAAAAATAAAATAAATCCTGTTGCTCATACTAGAAGCACTTAATAAATGGTCCCAAGAGTTTCCCAGTTAATGAACTCTGCATGGCACAATGCTCACGCAGAGTTATTGGAAGAACGTCAATGAATAATTTACACTAAAAGATTTCAGGTTTCCATCTTACTGTCCGTTTTGCCATGACATTTCATGCTGCCTCAAATTCAGACTGGTGAATTTAATTTAAAACATAATCTTCTATTAGCGTCTCTGCTGTCTATTATTACCCCTGTAGTTCAACTCACCCTCCAGAGATGCTCCTTTGTGCTCACATTTCTCCCTCTCTCAATCCATTTTATACTTTTCATATTCCTTTCCCTTTTTTCCTCTTTTGATCCCCATTATTCACATCAAACTCACCCTTCTTCTATCTCACAGAGGAAATAGACAAGAAGCTCACAGCTTACAGGAGAGGGTGCAAGTTCTGGAGGATGCTCATCTTTTGTCAGGTGAGGAACTAGGAGACAAAGATATGAACTAATACTGTATTCCTTGTAGGTTTTCCTTGTTAACCCTCCTACCCCTCTGAACTACTGTAACAGTGTTTCGTACAAAGACTGGTACTGCATGAACGCATCTAGGATAAAGCGTGAAAATGGGAGGAAGCATTACATGAATCTACATTTGGTTTGTGTGTGTGTGTGTGTGTGCGTGCGTGTGTGTGTGTGTCATAGGGAGGTCCAGGTCATCTGTACCTACTGAAGAACAAAGTGGCGACCTTTGCTAAGGTGGAAAAGGAGGAGGACATGAGCCAGTGAGTTACTGCTACACTACTGGGACAATCTCTGTTTAATTCCATACAGTTTTGGACTGTTAAATATCATAACAACTTTACATGTACTTGTACATGAACTTCACAATATTAGCAAGTGATGATGCTTTTCAAAAACATGCAAAATGTGACGGAGAACAAGCAGAAACAATTTCATTTGCTAACCTAGCTAACCCTCGTGTTTTTTAAGTGAAACAAAACTAATCATGAAGATACTTTAGCTGCACTGAACCTTTTATTAAAAAAATAATCAGAATAAGGGATGAAATGAATAAAAATCCCCCAATAAACTGGATGAATGCCAAATAAATCTCATTTCATTTGAAAATTGTGCTTTACACCTTGAATTACATGTTGAAAGGATCACACACCATGAAACTAATTTGTCATGTAGATGCTCTTTAATCTATTCTTAACATATGTGTACTCTTTCTGTGAATGCTCTCCCACTGGGACTTCGTCATTTATGAGCGATAATACTTTTCTGAGTGATTCATCTCTCTCACTTATTCATCTTTGAATAGGTGATGTTTACTTTTTTCAAGGCTCACCTTATGTTCCATGATTCTAATACTAGTATAAAAGTTATATATACATATATTACATATTGAAGGAGGAAAGCTGGTTCATGTAACTGCTGCCTTTGTGTTTGTTTAGGTTCTGGAGGAGGCTCAGCCGCTTCATGAGTAAAGTCAACCCAGAACCCAACCTCATCCACATAATGGGATGTTACGTCCTGGGCAACCCCAATGGAGAGAAGGTACTGTAGACTGTACAGACACTAATGCACACAGAGACACACTTAAACAGAAAACCTTGCAAGTCAAAAATCATTTTCAGTAACAACTAACAAAGAAAGCCATCTGGACACTGCAATCACTTCTATTATCACAGGGAATGAAAGAGGGTAAACTAATCAGCTATAAATAAGACAAGGCAAACCTTCTCTAATCGCTCTTGACCAGAAAGTAAATAAAAGAATGCAAACGCCATTACTTTGAGCTATATTATTAAAGTATGATATGTGTGACACGATTGTGGTGGTGCTATCAACGGCTGAAATTCAACATTGAACCATAAATCAATTCCTACATCAAAAGGCACCCACAGCGGGTCGACTGTACACCACGCTGCAGAGATATAATTCCACCATAATTTATAACAAGGTCACTGCTGAATTACATGTTTAAATCCTACGATTTATGTGCCACACAAACTGAGTAAATTAGGACACCCAAGGTTTATAGAGTTTTGGTTCACCGTCTCTTATCATTACAGTCAGCGCTTCCTGGTGCTTACTTGTGCCCAATTTTGTTCCTGCCTCTCCTGGTGCCAATTTCCCTGTTTGCTGTCCTCTGCTTTCATATTCATTCTCACTGTGTTTCCATCTCCGTTGGTCTGATAATCACCATATCAGCATCTTAGCTGTCTGCCCCCCCACCCTCTCTCTGTCTCCAACTGTGAGACCATATCATCTCATACTGAGTAATGTTACTTGATAAAGGAGGAAAAAAATATGCTCCACCTTTTTCTACCTAAAACAACACACACACACAAACATACAATTAAAAAAACAAAACAAACAAGCACACAGACATATTGACGCATGCACACACATGCAGATGCACACACACATGCAGATGCGCACACACACACACACACACACAACGTGTTTTTCTGACCTAACTGTTTGTTCCAGTCATTTCTGCCAAAATGCTCTGTTACATAAAGTGGATCTCCCCCGGGTTGATGGACAGTATTCAGAACAGACTGCACATCACTGATATCTCCACACCTACAGACACACATAGACTTGTTTCAACAGAGCCTGAAACCAAAATGAAAAATCAGTGTTTCTTTTTTCAAAGTCGGCAACTATTTTGAGAACTGATTTAAGTAATCTTTCAAGCATAAACATTTCCTGGTTCAAGGCTGTAAAGTAAAATGTTAGAATTTGTTGCTCTTCTTTGTCTAACTAAACTTTAAACTTAACATTTGGGTGGTTTTGGACTGTTGGTTGGACAAAATAAGACATTTGAGGATGCAAATTTAACTCCAGGATGTTGTGATGTGATTTTTTTTATGCCATTTTCTGAATTGATTTATTAATTAATTGTGAAAATAATCATCAGATTAATCACTAATAAAATAATCCTTAGTTGCAGACTAGGGGATGTGGAAGTTTTTCCAGCTGTTACCTTAGTGATTTTCATCTTAACTACTATAAAATATAAAACATCCTCCATCCAGAAACACACATCATCACCAATCCCACCCCGCTTCTCATTTTAAATGCAGTCAGTTTAAATCCTTGTTCAATCCATTGTACACAGGCAGCATAAAACAAACGCTGGTAAACACAAAAGTAACAAAGAGGACTTAAATTCACATCAGCCAGGAAGTGATTTTAAATATCACAGCACTTGCAGAGCCAAAGCTTCTCGACAGATGCAGATTTGAGAGTGAGACACCAACAGTCTCTTCAGCCACATACTCTGATACTCACACCCTGATGGCTGTTCATATACAGTGCACATATTTGTGCATCTGTGCCTCTGGGAACTTAAACTCTGATATAAAAAGTGATTGGGTTGTATATTTAAGCTTATAAATATTGACATGAGCATGCAGCCATGGCAGAGTGGGTTGAATTCAACCGAGAGGTAAATTAAACCACCCCCTCTCTGTTTGAAAAGTAAAAACAAAATGGTTAATTCATTACTGATAAAATCACTCAGCAAGTGTTACGTAAAAAAAACAAAAAACAAAAACTAAAAAACAGCTGTTCCCCTATTTTATCAAAAGGGATGTGGCTCCATAAGCACAATAAAAGATGATTTTGCTGTCATTTCTCATTCTAGTATTTTCTCTGATGGGTTTTTTATTGAAATGCATCTACCATGCTGTTATCACATTGAAGAACTGAGAATCTTTTGCTTTTTTTGTGAATGTGATGGAAAATACAGGTGGCAATACTTCACAAATTGCAGGGGGGGAATTATGCTGCTCTGTTATTTCTAGAAAGAAACACAGCTGCCCTTTGAAATATTGTCTGGGCTGCCTGTCATTAACTAAGCGAGCAGCACTGAAGAAATATAATAGCTGTTGTTTGGAAACACAGTTTGGAGGATGAAGGAATGAAAAGGGCTGGAGGATGGAGAACAGCAGGTGAGCAGGCCAGAGAGGCGGTGTGAAATCTAGAAAATCTTCATGCACGTTTTGGTTTTCTGTCAGCACAAAATCTGCACCAATCTTGGCAACCGCAGCCGCTGAGTGCTTGTTCGAAAGCCACCCAGGACAGAGAGGAAACTACCCAACATGCAGCACATTACTGGAGATTTGTTATTTGCCTGCAGCTCATTCTGCACTACAGACAAGCCACACAGTCTGTCTCCCCCCAGCCAGTCCCTCTTCAAAATCTGGCATTCAGCCATCTTCTTTTTTCTTTTTTTCTCAGAGGATTGCAAACACACCTCCATTTTAACATAACGTGAAAAACAAAAGGCATCTTGGTCTTGATCTCTGACAGAGGGGTTTTTGAGATCCTTCATGACTACAGTCAGGCAAGACATCAGGGAACTTTCCTTTTTTTGTGCACTACTGCAGTGTCATTAGTAAGGCAAGAAAAGTACAGTTATGTCTGACCAACCTTCCAAAATACAAAAATATTCCACAATATGATGAGGAAAACCAACAAATTCTCACATTTGAAAGCTGTAACTTGATAATGTTTGACATTTCTCATTTCAAAAGTTCAGTGTAGCACTACAAATTTTTATAGCCTGATTTTGGCTCTTAATGTCTTGTGCTATTAGAAAAAACATTTGCAGGGCTAATCATACAAGCTAGCATCTCCAATCCCTCTAACCTTCTTTCTTTTCATTTACCCACCAGAGGACTTACTGTAAACCTTTGACAAGCTCTGTTGTTTCATGAAAAGATAGACAAGTCATATGAAGAGAAGGACAAAACACAGAACACATGTGCAACTAGTACGCCTCGTTTACTCTCCTCTTTGTTATCTGCTCAAGAAGAATGTGCTCACGTCTCTGTGGCAGTAATGAGCTGGATTCATAGCCGTCATTGTTTCCAGTGTTCACTTGTCACTTGACCAGTAGATCAGAGTTTTAAATGGTAAATAGACTGCCTTTCTATAGCGCCAAAGTGCTTTACACTACATGCCAGCATTCACCTACTGCTGATCTTCCTATTGGTGTACAACCCGCTCTAGCTCTGAGACAGCTGTCCACTTGTATATTTTCACTGGCCCAGCAGTCAGTAATAGAAAATAACTCTTTTCACGTAGGTTTGGTGATTTATTCATTTTCCTTTAGGTATGAATACGTAATATGATATGGATATGCAAAATATAATATGTACATATTGGATAAATAAATGACTGGTATATATTTTGTGTAAAGCCAGAGAGTCTGGAGTATAAAGGGACCTTGATAATAAACTCATGAGAAAAGAACTGAGACAATGCTAAGACATCTGCAGAAATGAACTCGTTAAGATGGAACAGTGCAAGAAAGATGATATATAATGTTGTTTGTTTGTGTTCACTCCAAACTCCTTCTGTCTGCTTCCATGAGCGGCCTGTCCACTACAGCCATGGGGTTGAACTGTAATGTGCTTTAGAACTTAACAGCAGTGGAACAATAAGAAGATAATGTTTTATTTCTCTCATTCAGTGATTTGTCCTCAAATCCATTGCTCCTTTTCCTCGCTAGACCACCGCAGCTCTCTCTCTTTTTCTCTATTCTTTTTTAAAATAAGTCAGGAAGCTGACAGCAAAGCCTAACTTTACTTTTAACTTTTTCAAATGAAGAGAAATTTCTTCCCTACGTCCTATACTGTAGACCCATGATTGGCAGTCACTGGCCTGTCAATGTTTTACTGGCCCTGGGCCATCAGGCCATCGGTTTTGTCGAACCCTATTTGTGAGTTTGTGTGTGTTGTGTCTGAAGATGCAGGCTCCCCTGCTGTGAGCATATCCAAGTGCAGTAGGATTAATTGGTGTTTGCTTTCTTATCTCAACCCAACAGCTGTTTCAGAAACTGAAGAATCTGATGAGGCCTTATTCTGTTGAGTTTGAGTCACCATTGGAGCTGTCTGCACAGGGTGGGTATGAACAAACAAACTCAAACACACAGGGACACACACACACACACACACATCAGGACGCAGACATCCAGCATGTCTGAAATGACGCACACAAACCCATATGTCCAGCATTAATATCTGAGGAGGAATTCACTCGAGCAGCTGTTCCCTTATTTAAAAATCGAATTTATTTCAACAGTCTGTTACCTCCTGTTTCTTTCTCACCTCAAATATCTTCATTCCTCCTCTGTAAACTCTCCCACTCTCTATCCTCTGCATTAGGGTGATGTGTTGATAATGTTGTTTGTTTTAGTGTGAATTAGTTTTTAATGCAAATGATCCAAGTCATTTAGACTTCAGACTGCACCACACAGGAGAAAGTAGCCTTGAGACCCACTCCTCTGTGACACTACACACAGTCCTCTCTATTCAACTCAAAAAGCTACTGTTGTTCCAGCAACAACTGAAAACTCTTGTCTGCTACACCCAGATACACAATTCCACTTCTCTGGCTTCTTATATTCATTAAAAGTCTTCCCACAGACAAACACGCTCTCCGCACTGACAACTAATACTACACCTTGCTACCTATTTTTTCAAAAGTACCTCAGCACACCTTATGATTTATAATTAGACATTCACAGAAAAACTACAAATACATCAATTGGAATGGTGGGCATGTGTGTTAAAAACTGTGTAAACCAAACTCATAGTTAAAGCGATGTGTTGAACAAATCCTCAAATCAAATCACACCAAACTCTTGTCCCTTATATATCTAACAACCCTATCAACAGATTCTGTCAGTTCGCTAATTGATTAATCAACATCATCGCAGCCATACAATGCCAATGTTTTTCAAATAGTTGCTTTATACTATATCTGAGCATGGAAAGTACAGTGTGCTTACTATCCAGAAAACCCCCCAAAAAACATGATAATAGAAAATAATCTATACTTGAACTGGATTCGTAATTCAAACTTTTTCTATCTCATTTTCCAATCAAGGCAAAGAGATGATTGAGATGTACTTCGACTTCCGCCTCTACCGGCTTTGGAAGACACGCCAGCACTCGAAACTCTTGGACTATGAGGATTTTTTGTGACAAAGAAACCCAGATAATAATCATCAATGCGGCAGAGCCCTCCAGTGCCACGAGGAACCTGTTATAACTGACCCAATGACAAGACATTGCTCAACTGTAGTGCTAGACCCGTCTGCTCAATATAAAACAGTCATACCTGCTTTCATCCCGGAGAGGACTGGGACAGGAGGAAAAGGGATGATGGCAGGACAAGGAGGCTGAAGATCAACCATTACTATGCTGTGCCTCTACTCTTCCCCGCTCCCAGAGTAAGGGTCAAATACTAATTAAAAAGGGCAGAAAAAATTCAAATAAAACAGGAAAATGAGGAAAAAGCAGAGGCAGCTGGACTACGTCATTGTCGCCGACTCGCTCTGCCTCTTGAGTCGGAAAGCAAAAAGAGAAAATTTAAATGTGTAAAAAACAAAACACAATTTTAGTTACGTGTCTGTTATGAGGACTTTTTTTTGAGGCCGAAGTGCTTCAGAAAAAAAACAAAAAAGACTGAAAGTCATTCTGGCATAATGTGGCTCTTTGTTTTGAGCGGACTTCTCAGATAATCTCAGACCCCGGAGACATACATATACATAAATAATCCATGTGTCGATGTGTGTATATATATATATATCACATAAATATCTAGCATAGCTTTAGTCATGCAAATAATACTCTATATGAGAATAATGATGCATCATTTATTTTTGATGTGCATTTTTGTGCAGTTTCATATGGACATATTTGGAATAACTCAGGTTTTAGCCATGAAGTAATTAATCTGTTCGTCTATTCTATCAAAATATTGTAATCTTCATCACCATCATCGCTTGGAATGAATGTATTATCTCTTAAGGAAATGTATCTTTGAGGAATTCAGCTTCATGTTTTGGTTAAAAAAAGAAAAAGAAAAGAAAAAGAGAAGTACAATGTGCTCATATATGTATGTGTGTGTGTGTGTGTGTGTGTGTGTGTATGTGCGAGTGCAGCTGCTTCCATGCAAAAAAGAAAACATGCAGATGTGTGTATTTTCTTTCTGCTCCTCTGTTAAAGCAAAAATAATTGTTTATGACTTTCATATCTACCATTTCTCACTCTCTGTCACATATCTCCCGTTCACAAAGACAGCCTAGTATAATTCATGATGTCTACAGGGATGTAACAGCCATCCAAGTGCTCCTACCCCAGTAGTGTAAGAGTTGCCCTATTGATCCATCCTGCTCTCTCACAGAAGGTCCAGGCTACTTAGCCGGCCCCTGTCAACAGCTATCTGCCAAACACTCTTGGCTTCTCTTAATGGCAGCCAAACGAGCTTCCGCCACCTTTCACTTCACTGGGCTGTGATCCAGTATGAGGATCGGAGCTCTCTGAATTAAAAAGATCCGCCAGGAGTTTAAGCTGTTAACAGCCATCTGCTGCCCCTGCCAGGTGTCAGCTAGTTGAAAGGCCACAAATATGCGCCAAGTGTACGTCTGCGTCTGAGACAGTCGCACCAACCGAGTGACCTGGGCTGTTTCAAACATCCTAAGGTTGGTCAAATGTGGAGAGCAAAAGCTGAAGCTACTGCTGGACAGAAAATAAAAATAATGCACAACTGCACAGTGCACACACAAAACAGAAGGGCTGGGACCAGAGGAAATTTTAAAAAGGGGAGGTGTCCTTCATGTTTCCAGGTCCATAGTTATATTTTGGAACTGTACTGGAACTGATTTCTATGACATACAGTTAAAAATACTCCAAATTCATCTTATAATGGCCCTCAGTTCAGCCTCTGTCTAGAACAGGCTGTATTAGCTATTGTCTCTTTAAGCCCCACACTCCAATGAACCTACGCTTTTCTGGTTGGCCAGCTCCTGGAAGCTGCCCCTCAGCCAGCTCTGGAGGCTACTTTAACAAACTATAGCAGGACTTCACTTATTTTTCTTGTTAGTTACACACAATGTCAACTTCTCAAATACACTCATACATGTTCAAGCACAAATCTGATTCAAAATATTTGAGTGGATAGCGCAAACAACCCATGGAACAACCTTAGCAATAAACACTATAGAAAAGACAGACATTTGTGGGCAGGCATGAATAATGTGATGTCAGTTTGATGGGGAAGTATGTTTTGAAACTTTGGCCATGTTTAACATAGACATCATAACAGTATATAAATGACAGAAAATCACAAAAACCATGATATATCCCCTTTAAGAAATCAGTAAATAAAGGGGCATTTTTACAAATGAAGGTCACTTCATCCGTGATGTTTGACCTGATGATGTCATCAGGGTTATCTCAGCTTCAGCTTCAGACTGCAAATTCCTAACAGAAAAGCTGCTTTACAAAGATGTGGGTGCTTACCAGGTGGATAATGTATAATGAAAGACGATATCCAGTTGTATTACGGGAAGTGAAGGAAACAGGATTTTCACAGATCGACTCATGCGAGGCACAAAGTCAGGATATCTTGGCTTCTGCTGTTATGACTTTGACTGTAATTGAATGCGTCTCTGACAAGCTTCCCCAACTTTATGGAAGTAGGGTAGTAAATCAATGGAGTATACCTCTTTGACAATAAATGTCAACCTTCTGTTTTTTCAACAGTAGTCAACAGAACAGATAAATCACGTTTGTCAAGTTATAAATACAGAACTAAAAATACTCTCAAACCTCTGTCTTTAGTTTGCTATTTTACTTCTTAAGTTGAAAGCCATTCACCTAAGAAACAAGGTGAGGGTACTGAGATTTTTTGTGCCAATATTAATCCTTATATATCCATAGTTTTCATTTGAGAGCAATTAACCTAAAAGCGTTTTTCTTGATGAGGGGATTATACTGTAAATGGTGCCATCTTGTCAAATGATCTTACAAATTGGTTGCTTTGGCTGAAAACGGCACTTTCTCCTTATGCTATTCTCAAATGTCACACTTGTAATCCTCCAGCTTTATCCAATGTGGCAGTGAGAGTTATTTCAAACCTGCTATTGACTGTTTGTTTAGCAGGACGTTTACAGAGCGGATGGAGAAAAAAGATGAGTTATTTAGTAGATCTCAGCATAACACACACACCACAAACACACAGGCAAAGATCGTCTCTATCTGTGTATGATAAATATGTTTCCATTAGTCATCATTTGTGCGGATTTGTTGATATTTGGTGCATTACGTGCAGAATGTTTTTGTCTCACTGGAGTGCTCTTTATATCTTGACTGGCAGAACTTTATTTGTTTTGATTTGCGTGTGCCCTCTCTCTAGAGCTGGTCTACAGTTTGTCTGGCACAGACAAGTGCTCTCCCAGCCTGAGTCACGAAGCACATGTTTTCACTACAGATTCAAAATTCAGCATCGTTCAATCTGTCACATTATCGAATCCTCAAAGACGATGCCCTCACCAGCTGCTAGGTTTAATGGAATATTTTTCTGAATTTTAAAAGCTTTCATATCAGAAACATGGACACTGGTTAATTAAAGCAAAGCAGAGATGAGAGGGATTCAATCGATTCAGGAAGTGTTGTTCTTGTGTCATAGCAAACAGAGGCTGTAAAGAAATGCTTGGTAATTAATGTTCTGTTTAAATAAATTAGGCTAAACTGACCATGATGTAAAGAGCACTCTGACTCAGGAGTTTGAGAGAGCTTCTTTGTTTTCTTCTTCAGCAAAAAAAACCCTACATTTCACCGGAAATCTAATTAAAAAGATGCAAACATGTCCTTTTGTCTCTTTCAGTCTTTTGCCATGTTTTGCCTTCTTATTTCAATTGACAAACTTGGAAAACAAGAATTGGGGACAAGATGAAAAGACTTTTACTCTGTAACAAATTAGAGGAGAGCCCAGAGTAAGTCGAACAGCCAGAACTCTGAGCTTCTGTTAGATGAAAATGTGTGAAAAACACACTTAAGCTTAAAAGACACGGGGGATTGAAAAGTGTAGTTTGATGTGACTGCAGAGAAATAATAATGTTTTAGCTCATTTCAGTGACTTTCACCCATCCAGTTATCCAACAGAGTGACGATGAAACTCCACTGTCACTCCTTCGCATCTTCTCTGTATCACATGACTCATGATGGGGCTGAACACGGGTCCACACCTTGAGAGTAATTTTGGCTTTAAACTGTGTTTAAACCACACTTTGTTGGTGTGGTTTAAAGTTGAATTGAGACAATTACTTGATAAATTGATTAGAAACTCAAAGAAAATTAATTCACCAACTATTTTGACAATTGATTAATCATTTTGTGTCTATATATATATATAAAAGAGATAAAGAGAAAATGCTCAAATTCTATTTTTCCAGCTTCTGAAATGTGAATATTTTCTGTTTTCTTAATTCTTCTATGATCTTTGGTTGGGACAAAACTACTCAAAACATTTGAGGTTGCAGCTTGAGTTTTGGGAAACATCAATATTTAAAAAAAAATGTATAGACAAAATGGTAATCGATTAATAAGTATTTGACAGATTAGT